>NC_138160.1:6201229-6366747 GCF_964165515.1 Mesoplodon bidens | reverse complement strand
GAAATCAAAGGTGCTCAGGAGGATGATGAAATCAAGTTTTCCACAAAACCAAGAAACCAACCAGAAAGAAGAAGATTTTAACTACTTTGTCAACAAAACTTCAATTTCTTTTGTCTGCCCATTGCCCCCATTATATTCTGAGAGAAACAGAAACAAAACTAGACATCAACTCTTACTGACTTAAAAAAAAAAATCAATTGCCAGGCAGTTTAAGCATATTTTCAGCACCTGATTCATTGAATACATGTGTGACCTGCTAATATCCTTTACCACAAAAAAGTCACAAATAACTGCAATCATTCTTTGGGCTAAAATGCAGATTAATCATAGTGGATCCATTACATATATTCCTCTTTTCTAAATCAAGGGCATCTTCTATAGGGACTTCATTGCGAAGAGAATGTTTGTCATTTAGATGTACTCAGAAAGGAGCAATGTCTGGAAATTTATGCTAAATTAACTAAAAGAGAAAAAAAGAAGAATCCGGAAACTGAAAGACTTTGAACTGTATCCACAGTCGCCTCTGAGCTAAGTTCACACTCTCCAATATACCGCATAGTATTTCCCAAGTTCTCTCACATTTGTTGTATCACCAAAGTGGAGGAAAATGGAGGTAAGTGACAAGAGTTTGTTGCCACTAGGAAAAAAAAAGGTGTCCTTATAAACAAGACTTTTTCCTCACTTTATAGAGTTATGGAGCCACAAAACAAAGCTAAAAGAATGGAGGGTGGGAATTAGAGTCTTAGATAAACCACAGAGATTTACAAAATAGACATAGATTTAGACCAGATTGGGAGCTAGAGAATGCTTATACATTGAGACTTTAAAATCAAGTTAAATGAAATGAGGAAATAATATTGCTTATCTTCCTCTCCCTTCACATGTTGAAGCCAGGGAATGAGAAAAACTAGAGGGAGCACAGAGACAGAAAGAGGCAGGGTGTAGGCAAGTCTAAAGAGCCCAAGCTTCTTCCTCTGTCGAAAGGAAGTGACACCATTCAGGCTGATGTGAGGAAAGATGGGACCTTTGGAGACAGTTTCCAGCCTAAGAGCTAGAATTTTTCTGTTGCATTATTTTCATGTCAGTTAAGATCTCTTCCAAGTAGGAAATGTCCAGCTTATAGCTTAATATTCTAATTCTTCTTTTTTTGCATCCTAATTCTGCTTTATCTCTAGTGTAAAAATATGAATCCTCATCTTGCAGGCATAAAACAGAAAGTATATTAAAATTCTACCCAGAAGAAACTCAAGTATCTGTGGCAGTAAGAATAATTCATTGACATCATAATCTTCTTAAAAACTAACCCGGAAGGGTCAGAGAAGAGGGGAGATGGAAAAAGCTTTTATTACTGGAAAAAAAGTAGTCTAAAATAGTTGAAAGAAATTAAATGACAAATTTTGAACAAATTGTTTTTATATCTGCCTTAAAGTAGAAAACTTTGAAGACATAACAATGTTGAAGGAGAAATTGTGTTTAAAAGAATCTTTCCTAAGAGCATCGAGAGGAAAAATACCAGATTCTTTGGAATGGAAAGAAATACGATGTGCGTCTAATGAGAGTGTCCAGAATGTCAGAGGGGGAGGGAAAATCCAAGTCTGAAGCAAAAAGTTCTGATGCTACCATGTGTCTGGAGTCAAATAGAGCACGTGTTCTGAGCTTCTGTTGCCTAACCTGTTTATTGAAAATAATACATGGGAGTTGTTGTAAAGTATGTTTATAAAGTCTTCAATACTTCTCCCTTCCAAAAGTCAAGACTATTTCCCCTTCACTGGAGGGCAGCTTGGACATAGTGACTTGTTTCTAACAAATCGAATGTGGTATACATGATGGTGTGTGACTTCTGAGACAAGGTCATGAAAAGCACTTTCCTCTTTGGTCTCTCTCTGTCAAATGACACACTCTGGGGAAGCAGCTGCCACGTTGTGGGGAAGCTCAAGTAGCCTTCTGGAGCAGTTCAGGGAGGAGGAACTGAGACCTCTCATCAACTGCTCTGGGAGTGAACCATCTTAGAAATGGCTCTTCCCAGCCTAAGTCAAATCTTCAGATGATTGCAGCCTCCACCAACACTTTGACTGTAATTTCATTAGAGACTCTGAACCATCCAGCTCAGCCACTCCCAAATTCCTGATCCACAGAAACTGTGAGGTAATAAATGTGTATTGTTTTAAGCCACTAAGTTTTGGGATATTTGTTATACAGTCATAGATAACCAGACAACAAGTCATGCCACCTCACAGAACAAATATGAAGATTCAATGAGAGGATGTATGTGAAATCCCCGGGACAACTGAAGGGATTTTGCAAATCCATAGTAATCAGAATCTTCTCCAGGTGGTAGAGCTATCGTGGCAGCAGAGTAGTTTCAAGTAGAAATCAGCTTCTATCAAGACTGTAACCCATGAAGGCAAGGGTTGTCCAGTTCCTGTCCCTCCTCCACTCCACCTCCAGCAGCTGATGCCATTTCTGAGACAGAGTAGCTGATTACTAAGTATTTGCTAAGTGAGTGAATCAACAAATTTTGAGCAAATCATTCACATTCTCTGAACTCCAATTACTTTCATTGTAAATTAAAGAAGTTGGACTCAATGATCTCAGATATTTGTCCTGGCCCTGAAAAAATTCTAAAATGCAGTATGCAGAGATTCACATAATACTATTTGCTTTTCTTTCAAACATTTTTTGAGTTCTTGCTCTGTGCCAGGCATTATATTAAGTGTTACACAGGTATCATTTTATTTAATTCCATCAACAATCATATGAGGTAGGTAATATTATTGCCCTGATTTTAAAAGTAGGAAATCTATGGCACAGAGAAGTGATGTAACTTTCTTAAGGCCACACAGACAGTAAAAAAGAAACCTGAATTTGAACTAGAGGGACTGACCATTATAATCCAAAGATGAGCCCATCCGAAGTCTTCAACTTTGTGGTGTGGTCAATGGATCTGCCTTCATGCTAGATTCTAAGCCTCAGGACAAGGGTGATTCTTCATAAGTAAATATCCCCAATGCCTAACATATAGTAAATTCTCAATAAATGCTCATTAAATGAATGAATGAATAAATAAATAAATAAATAAATAAATAGACAAACACAGTGTGGTGTGGAAATACTTTTAACTCACACTAAATGTGATTGAAAAAATTATGAAGTTAAACGTTTGGGTTTTTATGAGATGTTTACTTATTATTCTTCACTTACTAGGACTCCTACTAAGGATTACAGAGAAATATCACCTCCTAGCCCTCTCCCAAAGCCTATACTAACCATCATATTGCTTCTCTACACTCTTAAAATAAACGAGTTATAATTCAGAGAAATGTCATAATTAAATGTCAGCATAGGGGATGGAGTAGGCGTCATTCATAAAGTTGTAGAAAATTCCAACATAGCCAGTCTCTGATGTCAAGAGATTCAGTGAAATTTTACCTGAACCAAGCTTGTTGTTGGTTTGAGCATGGACTTGGGACAATTAAGAATTGATGAGAACCTATACATAAGATTTTGGAAGTATTAAACTAGCTTTGATTTGAATATTGTAATTCTCTTTGAATTACTAAATCCCCTTTTCAAGGGGTAGACCACTAAATCCCTGGAAAGGATGGCTTCCAAATGGTATTACAAGAGCAGATTTACCACTAAGATTTTTTTTCTCTCTTTCATAAATATGAAGGAAGATACATGGAAATCTTAGACAATTATTTTGGGGTGAGAGAACCATGAGAGACAAGGAAAGGTTGACAAGCTAAAACCAGTGGTCAGCTAAGGGTACAATGGCCAGATATAGGAGCCAGGCCCACAAAGAGAGCACAGTGCTATAGACAGAAGGAACAATGACCTTGTAGCAGAGAAAGAATGTGGTTAATTAACATGAAGTCTCAGTCTCCACATGGCCAACTGTGCTTCCAATACACTGTTCTGTTAAAATTTTTTCATATTATGCATTTTTTTAAAAATTTGGAAATGAAAACATACCTCACCCTAGCCCTGACGCTCTAAGTCATTTTTGCTCAGAGTTATATGGATTCCATGCTTTTCCTATGGCCTCTCTGTACCTGAGTTGTTTACTTTGATTCTTCCTTAATTAGAGAGATTTCATCATTTAGTTCTCTTTTTTCTTTAGTTTTTTGTTTTGTTTTGTTTTGTTTGCTCAAGAAAGGTTGGTAGGGATTGTATTTCCTAAGCTCTTTCATGCTTAAATGCCTTTATTCATCAGTGACAATTCAGTAGACACTAATATTCCTTCATTATTTTGTTTCTCGGGCACTTTGCAGATGTCAAATCTTGTCCTGCACTCAGTAGTCAGAGCCTTGACTACACTGACTTCCTCCTGGAGGTTAACTTATTCTCCTGTCCCTTGTCCTTGAGCTTATCTTCAGAATTGTCTTCGTGTTGAAGATTGAATATCAGTTTTTGTGAACCCAGTGTGATTTTCCAACCATAGATTTGTTTTTTTACAAACTCAGGGATTTTTCAGGTACCTTTGAAGTGTATTGTGATTTCATCCTCAAGGCCAGCAAGGATATCAGATCATTTTAGTCTGTTTCCATATCTACTAGCTTCTCTGATTATAATAAAATATTTGTTTTAATTATCTGCACTTTGATCATCTCTGATCATCTCCAATCTTCTTAATGAATGATCTCACTATAGTGTGGGTTCCATTCTCTTTCTCACTGTTTTATTTATTAATTCAGTTAAAATATGTCATTCTTCAGATGTGTTTCCATCTCCCTTTTCATACCATTTGCTTGTTTATTCAGATTGTCTTTGAGCTATTATTTCTTTGAATGCATGTCTCATTAACTTGTCACACAGCTTGACACAATTGTTCATGTTTCCTGAATTTTGTTTTTTCGCCTTCTCAGTTTGTCATTTACTAGGTGTGCTCCTTTCTGATGTGTTGTGTGATGAAGTGTGGTTGTAGACTTCCCATAGAGTTCTCTTTATCCTGCTCAGGATGGAACAGCTGAGCAGAGACATCCTCCTTGCTCTTATGTGATATTGATGATTTGACCCACTTCCTTTCAGATTCAGGGCAGATTTGCTTTTCCATCTGAGCTTCAGTTTGAGGTCTGGGTCTTAGAGGTGCTATTCAGTCCGTTGTGGTCTTAGGGCATGGCAGGGAGGAGGCGTATGTAGCCGAGGTGGTGGTCTCTCTTCTCTCATGTCGCTCCATGTGTTAAGTGCCCTACACCCAGTTGGGGTTGGGGAGACATTAGTAACTATTGTCCCAAAAAGGAAGCACTTGATTAAAAGAATAAAAGCTGGCCCTGCAAAAAGATGCCAGAGATAGAGTAAAAAAAAAGAAGTTTTTATTGCATGTGTTTTTTTTTTTTAAATAAAGATTCTGGAGGTTTGCTGAAGGTGAACTTGCAACTTAAGATAGAGGATTGAAATTGCATTATAGAATCTCTCTTCCTTGGTACCTAGAGAGCAAGAAAGTATTGGAAACCAGAAGCCCAACCCTAAAGTCCCTACAGCACTGAACACAGAGATGGATATAACCATAAATACCTCAAACTTGAAACCAAAGCAAATAAGTTGATTTGGGTCCTAAGGCTTATGTCCAGTGTCATCGGTATCACATCTGACCTTTGACATCCAGGCACACAGGCATCCTCACTGCCCCTCAAAAGTGCCACAGTCTCTCCCGCGTCCCAGCTTTGCCTCAGGTTCCTCTCGCTCCCTACAAGTTGTACCCCAGCCCTCCAGCAACAGTAGCTCCTTGGCCCCTCCTCAGAGAGCCTCCTAACCACCCCTGCTGAAGTAATCCCTCTGGGGCACTCTGCCTCACCCAGGCGTTATTCTCTTCACCACCCCATCAGCATCTGCAACAGCTCCCTTGTGGATGTATTTGTCCCACACACTAGAATGTAAGCTCCGTGATGTGGGACACTTGGTCTGGCTTGGCCAGCACTACGTTTTTACCATGAAGCAGAGCTTCTTCATCAGATGAATCAAATGCATCTCTGAACTTTCAGTCAAGTCTGCAGGGACCCATCCTCAGCCCCAGCTTCCTGCTTGGCATTCAAGTTCTCTTCCATCACCTGCCTTCTTCCCCTCAACCCACCTCTGGTTGGACCCTTCCAGTTTTCTTGGCTGGTGCTCTCTCCCTGGGGGTCCGGCTCAGCCTGCACACCTGCCCCAGCTGGCAGTTTTCCCCATTAAAGTGATCACCTTGAGGACTCCAGAGTCACACTATCTCAGTGACTGTGCTCTCCCCACAGTGACACCTCCGGATCCACCCTGACTTTGCCCCATCTTATCGGACTCAGTGAAACTACCAAGATAATAACAACAGGATGACAAACAAAGGGCAAGTCAGAGTGGCCCTTTGCTCTGATTTTAGCTGACTTCTAAAACTCTTTATTTCTGTCCACTCTGGAGTAGTGTGGATGGTCCAAGTCTCAGTCTTTGAAGATTCTGAGGCCAGAGAGGAAAATGGTCCCACCTGCAGCTCAGCACCATCCATTGCCCCATTTCTCCACCTCACTCTGAACTCTCCAATGATGAGGGCAGGCCAGCTACCACTCTCACAGAACATATTCCCATAGATATCTGATGTAAGAAAGCTTCAGGAACCAAAGTCCAAATCCTGCTTCTGTTCTGATCTGCAACATTTCTTTGCAGGACTATCTTGCTACTATCTGGGGGAAAAAGATATGAGTGGTTGCTTTGTGGTTGTTCAGGGTGTCTTTAATTGTTCCTTTTGGCGTCAAGCCTAGGACAAGACCTCTCCCGCTCAGATCCAAGCCAGAGGTAGTGGCAGAGCTTTGGTTTCTGAGAGTCGCCCTTGTTCCAAGGAGGAATCAGCCTGTGGGTCTTATTAGAGAGAACAACCTACGGCAGAAATGAGATCTGAGAATCTGGTCTAATGGCACAGCTGGAAGGGGATTCCTGCAGGGAGATTCCTCCCATTTCCCTCTCCTCCAGTTGACATGATTGGTCGTAGCTCCATAAATCACTTCCAGACAAGCTTGCCTTGACTTCACAGGACTCACATAGGGAGGAAAAAGAGATTGCTTGTTTCTCTACGGTCACCAAGTGGTCAGATGAAATAATATTAAGTTCACATGTTTAAATTTAAGTCACAGTGTTCCCTTGCCTGCAGGGAATAAGCTTCAGAAGGAAAATCGGGTGGAAAATACAGGATCAGATGCAGAAATAACAGTCAGGCAGAGTGCCATGGAGTCCTTGCTTTCTGTGCCTGGAGAGCCAGGTCACCTTTGTTGTTCTATTTATGAGATTTACTCCGGGCAGAAGTCACTTTTAGTGCCTGCTAGAAATTGGAAATGGATAATTTCTAACACCATTGCCTCTCTGAGCAATCAAGAAAGTCTTTTTTTCTGTATGCTCTTTTACAAGCAAGGGTAGGTTTCCAGATGCACAAGAAGAACACCTTTGTTAGGCCTAGGAGTATCAGGAGGGTTTATGTGGGCAAGTCAGCAAGTGCACCACATACAGGCAGCATCCTGTGCCTGGTCTTATGTCAGGGGCTGGAAATCAACAGAAAAATACTGCTTGAGTGTCCTTACCCCTTACCCTGAGGGATGCACCATTCAGTGGGTGAAGGTTATTCAAGGTGCTTGTGAATGATTATGCACCAGAAATTTCAACCTGAGAAGTTCTAGTTGCATTAAAGAACTGAATGTCGAAATTCCATCATTTTATTCTTAAAATATTTTATACTGTTGCTATAAAATCTCTGTATCGGAGCTTCCCTGGTGCTGCAGTGGTTAAGAATCTGCCTGCCAATGCAGGGAATATGGGTTTGATCCCTGGTCCAGGAAGACCCCACATGCTGCGAAGCAACTAAGCCCATGTGCCACAGCTATTGAACCTGCGTTCTAGAGCTGGCAAGCCACAACTACTGATCCCATGAACCTAGAGCCCGTGCTCTGCAACAAGAGAAGCTACTGCAATGAGAAGCCTGTGCACTGCAAAGAAGAGTAGCCTCCACTCACCACAACTAGAGAGAGCCCATGTGCAGCAAGAAAGAGCCAACGCAGCCAAAAATAAATAAATAAATAAAATTTTAAAAAAGAATGCATTAAAAAAAGTACTATTAAACTAAGGTATTTACTTAAAAAAAAAACCTCTGCCTCTTACTACTTTAGATATTATTTGTAAATATCCGTAACCCATGAAGATTCTATTGAAATTGTCAACTCTCTGTTTTAAAATAGCATATTTAGTTACTGAGTCATAAGTCAATAACATTTAAGCTATGAATAACATGAACAATGAAAACTAAAAGAAATAAATAAAACCGAAGCAACTAAAGAAGAAAATTAATGGGTTACTAAGCATTTAAGCTACACCTATTCATGGTTATTTTCCCCAGACAGCAATTTCCATGGTCAGATTTTTTTTTAGTTGGATGGAAGGCTGGCACTTTTTCATTAAAAGCAATTTTTGATAGGGTTCAATGCCATTACTTTCTTTGAATACTAGCTTTTCAATGTTTCTTTTGAAATAAGCATAGACTCACAAGCAGTTACACAGGGTCTCATGAACCAATAGTGACATCTTATATGAACGTAAGAAAACTTCAAAACCAGGAAACTGGCTTTGGTATAATCCTGTTAACTAGATAACAGACTGTATTCTGTTCCCACCAGTGTTTTCAGGCACTCATTTGTGTGTGTGTGTGCGTGTGCACGCATGTGTGTGTGTGTGTAGTTTTATGCAATCTGATTCCATGGGTGACCCCACCACAGTCAAGATGCAGGACTGTTTTGTCATTGTACCTACCCCACCCATCTCTGTTCTGTCATTGTACCCCGACCCTGGCAACCACTAAATGTTCTCCTGCTCAGATTTAATTTTAACCATCCTGTTTGGCCCAGCACACTGACTTGGATCTTGTTGATGAAGAGTTTCAGGCAGATTTTGCTTGGCATCCAGACGAATTAAACATTAAGGGAATATCAAAGTGGGACACACTGACCTTCCAGCAAACTAAAGAAGGTAATTCATTTACTTTGTTGTTCTTTTCCTTTTTCCTAATAGAATAAATTTTGGTTGTTCCTTTCTGTTAAGTTCAGAAGACAGGGGCTCCCTCAAAGACAATCTAAAGGGAAAAACGTCTTTTGTATTATATAAATATTATACACACACACACACACACACACACACACATACATAGATACAAAAAATAACAGTACAACTTAAATTAATTAAAAACAAATCTATTCCCCAATAATTTAGCAAAACATTTATCTTAGGGATGACAATGAAAAAAATTGGTTTCAGTAATAACAATAATTTCATAACCTCTTAATTCTCCAGATTGTTAACAATGACTCTAAATCCTGGTCTGACCTTCAAATCTTCTTCATTCAAATAACTTTGTGTTATTTTTCAAATAATTACATGAGAAGTTCCCAAATGAATTTTAAGTGTCATAGACCAAAGAACCAAAATGACATGAAACACAGGAGATATGCAAATAAGTGAATGTTGTTTTGTTTTTTTTAACATCTTTATTGGAGTATAATTACTTTACAATGGTGTGTTAGTTTCTGCTTTATAACAAAGTGAATCAGCTATACATATACATATATCCCCATATCTCCTCCCTTGCGTCTCCCTCCCACCCTCCCTATCCCACCCCTCTGTGTGGTCACAAAGCACCCAGCTGATCTCCCTGTGCTATGTGGCTGCTTCCCATTAGCCATCTATTTTATATCTGGTAGTATATATAAGTCCATGCCACTCTTTCATTTCATCCCAACTTACCCCTCCCCTTCCCCGTGTCAAGTCTGTTCTCTATGTCTGCAGTCTTTATTCCCATCCTGCACCTAGGTTCTCCAGAACCATTTTATTTTTTTTAGATTCCATATATATGTGTTAGCATACGGTATTTGTTTTTCTCTTTCTAACTTACTTCATTCTGTATGACAGTCTCTAAGTCCATTCACCTCACTACAAATAACTCAATTTCGTTTCTTTTTATAGCTGAGCAATATTCCATTGTATATATGTGCCACATCTTCTTTATCCATTCATCTGTCGATGGACACTTAGGTTGCTTCCATGTCCTGGCTACTGTAAATAGTGCTGCAATGGACATTGTGGGACATGACTCTTTTTGAATTATGGTTTTCTCAGGGTATATGCCCAGTAGTGGGATTGCTGGGTCATGTGGTGTTGTATTTTTAGTTTTTTAAGGAACCTCCATACTGTTCTCCACAGTGGCTGTATCATTATACATTCCCACCAACAGTGCAAGAGGGTTCCCTTTTCTCCAAACCCTCTCCAGCATTGGTTCTTTGTAGATTTTTTTGATGATGGCCATTCTGGCTGGTGTGAGGTGATACCTCACTGTAGTTTTCATTTGCATTTCTCTAATGATTAGTGATGTTGAGCATTTTTTCACATGTTTGTCGGCAATCTATATATCTTCTTTGGAGAAATGTCTATTTAGGTTTTCTACCCATCTGTGGATTGTGTTGTTTTTGTTTTTGTTTTTGTTTTTGTTTTGATATTGAGCTGCATGAGCTACTTGTAAATTTTGGATATTAATCCTTTGTCAGTTCCTTCACTGCAAATATTTTCTCCCATTCTAGGTGTTTTCTTTTGATCTTGTTTATGTTTTCCATTGCTGTCCAAAAGCTTTTCAGTGTCATTAGGTGCCATTTGTTTATTTTTGTTTTAATTTCCATTTCTGTAGGAGGTGGCTCAAAATGGAACTCTCTGTGATTTATGACACAGAGTGTTCTGCCTAGGTTTTCCTCTAAGAGTTTTACAGTGTCTGGACTTACACTGAGGTCTTTATTCCATTTTGAGTTTATTTTTATGTATGGTGTTAGGGAGTGTTCTAATTTCATTCTTTTACATGTAGCTGTCCAGTTTTCCCCGCACCACTTATTGAAGAGGCTGTCTTTTCTCCATTATATATTCTTGACTCCTTATCAAAAATAAGGTGACCATGTGTGCGTGGGTTTATCTCTGGGCTTTCTAACCTGTTCCATTGATCTATATTCCTGTTTCTGTGTCACTACCATACTGTCTTGAGTACTGTAGCTTTGTCATATAGTCTGAAGTCAGGGAGCCTGATTCCTCCAGCTCCGTTTTTCGTTCTCAAGATTGCTTTGGCTATTCTGGGTGTTTTGTGTTTCCATACAAATTGTGAAATTTTTTGTTCTAGTCCTGTGAAAAATGCCAGTCATAGTTTGATAAGGATTGCATTGAATCTGTAGATTGATTTGGGTAGTATAGTCATTTTCACAATGTTGATTCTTCCAATCCAAGAACATGCTATATCTCTCCACCTGTTTGTGTCATATTCAATTTCCTTCAACAGTGTCTTATAGTTTTTGGCATAAAGGTCTTTTTGTCTCCTTAGGTAGGTTTAGTCCTGGGTATTTTATTCTTTTTGTTGCAATGGTAAATGGGAGTGTTTCCTTGATTTCTCTTTCACATTGTTCATCATTTGTGTATAGGAATGCAAGAGACTTCTGTGCATTAATTTTTTTATCCTGCTACTTTACCAAATTCATTCATTAGCTCTAGTAGATTTCTGGTAGCATTTTTAGGATTCTCTATGTATAGCATCATGTCAACTGCAAACACTGACAGTTTTAGTTCTTCTTTTCTGACTTGGATTATTTTATTTCTTTTTCTTCTCTGATTACTGTGGCTAAAGCTTCCAAAACTATGTTGAATAATAGCAGTGAGAGTGGATAACCTTGTCTTATTCCTGATCTTAGAGGAAATGGTTTAAGTTTTTCACCACTGAGCATGATGTTGGCTGTGGGGTTGTCATATATGGTCTTTATTATGTTGAGGGAAGTTCCCTCTATGCCTACTTTCTGGAAGGTTTTTATCATACATTGGTGTTGAATTTTGTCAAAAGATTTTTCGGCATCTATTGAGATGATCATAGGGTTTTTATCCTTCAGCTTGTTAATATGGTTTATCACATTGACTGATTTCTGTATATTAAAGAATCCTTGCATTCCTGGGATAAACCCCACTTGATCATGGTGTATGATCCTTTTAATGTACTGTTGGATTCTGTTTGCTAGTATTTGGTTGAGGATTTTTGCATCTATGTTCAGCAGTGATATTGGCCTGTAGTTTTCTTTCTTTGTGACATCTTTGTCTGCTTTTGGTATCAGGGCGATGGTGGCCTCATAGAACGAATTTGGGAGTGTTTTTCTGCTATATTTTGGAAGAGTTTGAGAAGGATAGGTGTTAGCTCCTCTCTAAATGTTTGCTAGAAATTGCCTGTAAAGCCATCTGGTACTGGGCTTTTGTGTGTTGGAAGATTTGTAATCACAGTCTCCATTTCAATGCTGTGATTGGTCTGTTTATATTTCCTATTTCTTCCTGGTTCAGTCTCGGAAGGTTGTGCATTTCTAAGAATTTGTCCATTTCTTTCAGGTTGTCCATTTTATTGGCATATAGTTGCTTGTAGTAACCTCTCATGATCTTCTGTATTTCTGCAGTGTCAGTTGTTACTCCTCCTTTTTTATTTCTAATTCTATTGGTTTAAGTCTTCTCCCTTTTTTTCTTGATGAGTCTGGCTAATGGTTTATCAATTTTTTTTATCTTCTGAAAGAAACAGCTTTTAGTTTTATTAATCTTTGCTATTATTTCCTTCATTTATTTTTCATTTATTTCTGATCTGATCTTTATTTCCTTCCTTCTGCTAACTTTGTTTTATTTTTTGTTCTTCTTTCTCTAATTGCTTTAGGTGTAAGGTTAGGTTGTTTATTTGAGATGTTTCTTGCTTCTGGAGCTAGGATTGTATTGCTATAAACTTCCCTCTTAGTACTGCTTTTGCTGCATCCCATATGTTTTGGGTTGTCCTGTTTTCATTGTCACTTGTTTCTAAGTAGTTTTTGATTTCCTCTTTTATTTCTTCAGTGATCTCTTGGTTATTAAGTAACGTACTGTTTAGCCTCCATGTTTGTATATTTTACAGGTTTTCTCCTGTAGTTGATATCTAGTCTCAAAGCATTGTAGTTGGAAAAGACACCTCATATTATTTCAATTTTCTTAAATTTACAAGGCTTGATTTGTGACCCATGATATGATCTATCCTGGAGAATTTTCCATGAGCACTTGAGAAGAAAGTGTATTCTGTTGTTTTTGGATGGAATGCCCTATAAATATCAATTAACTCCATCTTGTTTAATGTATCATTTAAAGCTTGTGTTTCCTTATTTATTTTCATTTTGGATGATCTGTCCATTGGTGAATGTGGAGAGTTAAAGTCCCCTACTATGATTGTGTTACTGTCGATTTCCCCTTTTACAGCTGTTAGCATTTGCCTTATATACTAAGGTGCTCCTATGTTGGGTGTATAAATATTTACAATTGTTATATTTTCTTCTTGGACAGTTCCCTTGATCATTATGTAGTATCCTTCTTTCTCTCCTGTAATAGTCTTTATTTAAAGTCTATTTTATCTGATTTGAGAATTGCTACTCTAGATTTCTTTTGATTTCCATTTGCATGGAATATCTTTTTTCATCCCTCACTTTCAGTCTGTATGTGTCCCTAGGTCTGAAGTGAGTCTGTTGTAGACAGCATATATGCAGGTCTTGTTTTTGTATCCATTCTGCCAGTTTATGTCTTTTGGTTGTAGCATTTAATCTCTTTACATTTAAGGTAATTATCGATAAGTATGTTCCTATTACCATTTTCTTAATTATTGTGCATTTGTTATTGTAGGTCTTTTCCTTCTCTTGTGTTTCCTGACTAGAGAAGTTCCTTTAGCATTTGTTGTAAAGCTGGTTTGCTGGTGCTGAATTCTCTCAGCTTTTGTTTTCTGTAAAAGATTTAAAATCTCCTTCAAATCTGAATGAGATGCTTTCTGGGTAGAGTAATCTTGGTTGTAGATTTTTCCCTTTCATCACTTTAAACATGTCCTGCCACTCCCTTTTGGCTTGCAGAGTTTCTGCTGAAAGATCAGCTGTTAACCTTATGGGGATTCCCTTGTATGTTATTTGTTTTTTTTTTTCCCTTGCTGCTTTTAATATATTTTTTTGTTTTTAACTTTTGATAGTTTGATTAGTATGTGTCTTGGTGTGTTTCTCCTTGGATTTATCCTGTATGGGATTCTCTGCACTTCCTGAACTTGATTGACTATTTCCTTTCCCATATTAGGGAAGTTTTCAAGTATAATCTCTTCAAATATTTTCTCAGTTCCTTTCTTGTTCTCTTCTTCTTCTTCTGGGACCCCTATAATTCGAATGTTGTTGAGTTTAATGTTGTCCCAGAGGTCTGAAAATCACCTCAATTCTTTTCATTCTTTTTTCTTTATTCTTCTCTGCAGTATTTATTTCCACTATTTTATCTTCCAGGTCACTTATCCATTCTTCTGGCTCAGTTATTCTGCTGTTGATTCCTTCTAGAGAATTTTTAATTTCATTTATTTTGTTGTTCATCATTGTTTATTTGCTCTATAGTGCTTCTAGGTCCTTGTTAAATTTTCTTGTATTTTCTCCATTCTATTTTCAAGATTTTGGGTCATCTTTACTATCATTATTCTGAAATTTTTTTTCAGGTAGACTGCCTATTTCCTCTTCATTTGTTTGGTCTGGTGGGTTTTAACCTTGTTGCTTCATCTGCTGTGTTTCTGTGATTTCTCGTTTTGCTTAATTTACTCTATTTGGGGTTTCCTTTTCGCAGGCTGCAGGTTCATGGTTCCTGTTGTTTTTTGTGTCTGCCGCCAGTAGCTAAGTTTGGTTCAGTGGGTTGTGTAGGCTTCCTGGTAGAGGGGACTGGTGCCTGTGTTCTGTTTTGTGAGGCTGGATCTTGTCTTTCTTGTGGGCAGTACCATGTTTGGTGGTATGTTTGGGGGTGTCTGTGACCTTATTTTGATTTTAGGCAGCCTCTCTGCTAATGGGTGGGGTTTTGTTCCTGTCTTGCTAGTTGTTTGGCATGGTGTGTCCAGCACTGTAGCTTGCTTGTTGTTGAATGGAGCTGGATCTTAGCATTGAGATGGAAATCAGTGGGAGAACTTTCCCCATTTGATATTACATGGAGCTGGGAGTTCTCTGGTGGACCAATGTCCTGAACTCAGCTCTCCCACCTCAGAGGCACAGGCCTGACACCCAACCTGAGCATCAAGACCCAGTCAGCCACATGGCTCAGAAGAAAAGGGAGAAAAAGAGAAAGAAAGAAAGAAAAAAGTAAAATTAAAAAAATAATTATTAAAAATTAAAAAGTAATTTAAAAAAGTAAAAAAAAAAAGAAAAAAGAAAGAAGAGAGGAACCAATCCAAAAACCAAATCCACCAATGAGAAAAAATTCTAAAAACTATACTGAAAAAAAACCAAACCAAAATAAACAAACAAAAAAAAACGGACAGACAGAACCCTAGGACAAATGGTAAAAGCAAAGCTATACAGAGAAAATCACACAAAGGAGCATATACGTACAGACTCGCAAAAAGAGAAAAAGAAAAATAAATAAATAAATAAATAAATATATATATATATATATATATATATATATATATATATATATATATATATATATATATATATATATAAAGGAGGAATAGAGCAACCAAATCAATAAACAAATCTACCAATGATAATAAACTCTAAATACTAAACTAAGATAAACATAAAACCAGGAAGAAATTAGATGCAAAAATCAAACCCCAAGTCTACAGTTGCACCCAAAGTCCACCACCTCAATTTTGGGATGATTCGTTGTCTGTTCAGGTTTTCCACAGATGCAGGGTACATCAAGTTGATTGTGGAGCTTTAATCCGCTTCTCCTGAGGCTGCTGGGAGAGATTTCCCTTTCTCTTCTTTGTTCGCACAGCTCCTGGTGTTCAGCTTTGGATTTGGCTCCAGCTCTGTGTGTAGGTCGCCGGAGGGCGTCTGTTCTTCGCTCAGACAGGATGGGGTTAAAGGAGCCGCTGATTCGGGGGCTCTGGCTCACTCAGGCCGGGGTGGAGGGAGGGGCACGGAGGCGGGGCGAGCCTGTGGCGGCAGAGGCTGGCGTGAGGTTGCAGCAGCACGAGGCGCGCCATGCGTTCTCCCTGGGAAGTTGTCCCTGGATCCCGGGACCCCGGCAGTGACAGGCTGCACAGGCTCCCGGGAGGGGAGGTGTGGAGAGTGACCTACGCTCACACACAGGCTTCTTGGTGGCGGCAGCAGCAGCCCCAGAGTCCCACGCCCATCTCTGGGGTCCACGCTTTTAGCTGCAGCTCGCGCCCGTCTCTGGAGTTCCTTTAAGCAGCGCTCTGAATCCCCTCTCCTCGTGAACCCGAAACAATGGTCTCTTGCCTATTCGGCAGCTCCAGACTTTTTCCTGGACTCCCTCCCGGCCAGCCGTGGTGCACTAACCCCCTTCAGGCTGTGTTCACGCCGCCAGCCCCAGTCCTCTCCCTGCGCTCCGACTGAAACCCGAAACCCAAGCCTCAGCTCCCAGCCCCGCCCACCCTGGCGGCCGAGCAGACAAGCCTCTCGGGCTGGTGAGTGCCAGTCGGCACAATCCTCCATGCAGGAATCTCTCCGATTTGCCCTCCGCACTCCTGTGGCTGCGCTCTCCTCCATGGCCCCGAAGATTCCCACTCCGCCAGCTGCAGTCTCCGCCCACGAAGGGCCTTCCTCGTGTGTGGAAACCTTTCCTCCTTCATGGGTCCCCCCCAAGAGGGGCAGGTCCCATCCCTATTCTTTTGTCTCTGTTTTTTCTTTTTTCTTTTGCCCTACCCAGGTACGTGGCGAGTTTCTTGCCTTTGGGGGGGTCTGAGGTCTTCTGACAGAGTTCAGTAGGTGTTCTGTAGGAGTTGTTCCACGTGTAGATGTATTTCTGGTGTATCTGTGGGGCGGAAGGTGATCTCCATGTCTTACTCTTCGGCCATCCTGAAGGTGCCCAAATGAATGGTTTTTTAAACATTTACACTCAACTCTCTGGAAAGTCTAAAATATAGTTATTTTTATCTTTATTATACATATGCAACAATAATATCATAACAATATATTACATATTATTATCTATTTATATTGACATTACATAACCATATAACATAATTATGTTAATATAGGATATAATTATTATGGTATATTATTGAATATTATGATTGTGTGTATTTTATATATAATAGAAGTTTGCAATACAATTATTATATATGTAGTACAGAATATATTATTATTTTCAGTAAAATATATACTATATATTATTACTACTGATATTATTATACAATATGTCATTCAGCAACACATGGATATGAGAACCTCACCCTATACATTTTGCATTTAACATGTGGAGGGATGTTTAGGCAATTATCTTTGCAAAGTGACACCAAGGTTGTACTTCACAGTGAGACCAGACCTCATGTTTCCAACAAGGTCTTGGGCACCTGAGAATTTGAATAATACATATTAATTCTTCTTTTTTGATTGTAAGCTTCTTTAGGGCCAAGTCCTCTGTTCTTCAGATCAAAATGATGTGCAATCACAAATGGGCAAGTTGGGCAAATAGCTGTTAGAATATTTCCTCTGGAGTTGAAAACAAAATCTAAAGATTGGGTGTTTTCTTCTTAAAGATGGCAGGTTTCCAGCCCTTCCCTGGTGGCCAAAGACAAATTTATCTTTGAAGTTAGTCACTGTCTTTGGTGCTGAGCACAGCTCACTCTATTGGTTCAGAGTCTAATGCCTAGCAAAAATATTTTATTTACACATTTTCTAATAGAAAAGATTGTTCTTTGCGAGTTTCCTAAGCTTGAAACCATGAGCTACTTACCTCACTGGGGTTAAACATTTGATTCTAACTATAATATAAAGTGTGCTTTGACTATTTTATTCAATATTTTATTTAGAAAACATTCAAATATAAAGAAAAAATTGAAAGAATTGTGTAAGAAACATCCATACCTTCTAAATTCTGGGCTTATTTTAACCTATGTTCACTTTGTCACATGACTATCCATCTATCAATCTACACAAATTTTTGTCTGATACAAAGTCGCTGGTGTTTGTTCACATCATGCCTAAACACTTTAGTATGCATTTTATCAACTACTGTCCCGTATTCCTTTTTTGTTCTTTTTATTGGAGGACCTTGTTTCCTTCTTTTAAACAAATTATTTCCCCCATAATTTCACATTCTGCTATATATGTATAAAATAACATCTCATCCATTACCACTGTGGTTGACATGTGTTGTTTGTTAAGATTCTGTGGTTATGATTGAAGGTGAAGCAGGCTGTAGACATACTGGATGCAGAGCAGTGGGTGTGTTCTTCACCTTTTCGAGAGGGAGGTCTATGACTCTCCTCATCAAGTCTGTCCAGAGCGGTATCCCGGACCTGCCAGGGTCCACAACTCCCCTCTCTACCTGAATGGGGGTAATGTACCCCAGGGACCTTCTAGGAGAAGCAGCCCACCTTCTCCCTGCCCCAACATGCCTGTCCACACTGAGAAAGGGACTCAGAACAACAGTGTCCTCTGTTCTATGTTGAGCTCCACTTTTCTTTAGGTGTAACGGGTGCATTTCCTTGTGCATTCCCTCTGGCATGTGGCATTTGAAGTTTTTAATCACTGGCCGGATTTCTATATGGCCCCCCCAGAGTGGTTGCCTTTAAAGGGCTGTTTTGCTACTTTGAGATTACACAGTACAGTACAAATGAAAACCGTGTACTTCCTCGTTCTCTACGATAGAAATTGGCCATCTGGTGACCCTCACTTTGGATGCTAGAAGGAGGCTCTTCTCCCAAGGACACTCTCTCTTTTCCAGATAGGACTTCCAGGTTCTTTCCAGATTTTATACAGAGGTCCATTGAGTTCAAAGCTTTCTCCAAGTTTTTCTAAAAGGGAATAAAATAGGAAGTTTAATAAAATTCTAGGCAAATTCCTTTATGTATTTGCTTTGAACTACTTGTCTTTGTGGGACATCTTGAAAGAGTTTAAAGGTGACCGTTGACTTTGTATTTAAAAGATTACTTTGATAACAGCAATACTGTATAATACACAGGAAGTGCTGAAATGGTCCAAACACTAAGTGCCTTATGTATGCCACCCTACACAATCCTTTCAGCCATATGAAGTGGGTACACTTATCATCAACATTTTACCACTGGGGAAACTGAGGCTAAGACAAGTGGAATAATTATTTTACCCAGGGTCACAGAACCAGTGAAAGGCCAACCTTGAACTGGGTTGGCTTGTTCCATTTGATCGTAACACATTATGCTTCCCCTAAAACTAAGTCTTACGGAGGAGACCTTTCCTAAGATAAGAGCATCAAGGATATTATTATGTAGGGTGTCATTTTATAATTTTTCAGCATACTGCACCAACCTTTTTTCTAACTAGCTTTAATGCAATAAAATTATTGTCTCCATCATTGATGTGTGACTGATGACTTCTTTCTAGGCCTCACGATACCTTTCCTCTTTTGCCCACGTCTGGACAGACTGATAAGAAAGCCCACATTTGCACCTCATGCTTTAGGCACTGGTGGGAAATGTAAACCTCCTGCACATGGGAAAGTGAAAGCCTCCTTCCTCTGTGCCTAAGCCAGTCTGCACTGGGGATGCCTGCCCAAATCTTTCTCCCAAATTCTCTTCATGTGTATGGTATCCTAAGCCTCAACACCCAAACCAAGATTTAGGCAAAGGCTCCAACTGTTCTCTGTGTAATGGCCACAAAACATTTAAAGGGTTTTGGTTTGGCCTAACTTTTAGGTCATTATTAGTCCCATCATCATTTATAATTATGCAAAAATAATGAACTAAGGTAGATTAAGATAAGAGACATGGGATGCTACTATCCCAAGGCTGCTCTTTATTACAGTTTTCTCCAAACTGCTTTTTGTGACTCTATTAGTTCAAATCCTGGGTCTCTGTACATCCCTTGATCTCTTTATTATGTTTTCATCTGCTGATTGCTGCAGGGTCCCTGGTGTGGTGGCAAGGGTTACAGAGTAATCATAGCCCGCTTTGCCTCGCGTGGCTGTCCGCTGTCTCCAGAAGACCAAAGCTCAGAAGCTTGTCTGTTTATCAGTGGAAAACACCTGCACATACCTTTATTCTAAAGGACTCTGTAATGGTCAGAAAGGAACATTAGTTTCTAAAACAAATAACAAGAAATATGCAGTGGATAATCTCTAATCTCATTAAATGCCTTTATCCCCAGTATCCTTAGGTAACACCTGTTTCTCTCCAAACTGAATCTCTCCCAGATCTTCAGCTTGCTATATCCAACTGCCTACTCTTCATTTATGTTTGGATCTTGAAATGAAAGTTGTTGATTGTCCCTAGAACATCCAATTAGAGAAACCCCCATGTTGTAGCTGGGCACATGGACTCCCATCCGAGAACACATATCCCAGCCTCGCCTGCAGGTAGCTCTGGTCATGTGACTGCAACACATGACTCTACTCTCATGGGTAATGGAATTCAAGCAGACATGATGGTGCTTGTCCTCCACTTCTTTCCTTCCTACAACATAGACAAAGGCTACAACACAGTTACAGAAGAAAATGACCTAAACTCTTGAAGGATGGCAGAGCATCAAAGAAGGAGGTAGTCGTGGTCCCTGGACTACCTCATAGAGCACAGCTGCCCACCTTGGACTCCCAACCTACCCTCAGGACCACCTAGGCCACCTCTGGGCTGTTATGTGTGTCCAATAGGCAGAAGTAACCTAAACTTGTTCCTCCTTTGGGCTTCCATCTTGTTAATAGTATTTACAACCACCCTGTGGCTCGAGCCAAACATTGGGAAGTTGTCTTTGCTTCATGACTCACATTTGGTCAAATTACATATTGAATCCATGTCACCATCATCTCATGCCTTCATGCTTCAGTGACCTCCTATCTCCTATCCTCAAATCCATTCTCCACTTAGCAGTGGAGGAATCTTTCCAAAAAACCTAAATCCAATTGGCCTTCCCCTGATAAAACCCTCTGATAACTTTAAATGAATCCAAATGCCTTACCTTAGTTTATATTGGTGTGACTTTTTGATATGCTAGAATTGGGCAGAGAGGATTAATTATAGCTAATTGGGTTATAAATCAGTGTCCAAATGACTAAGGATGATACATTTAAAAAATTAGTTTTTTTCTTAACCTTTTACGTTTCAAATGTAGATTATATTATTAAAACTAACAAAATAAATCACAATCACTTTCTGATTATGATTGATTATTATGATTATGATTAATGTTAAACCAGCTGCTCAAGTCTTGACCTGACTAAACTTCCTTAAATGATTTATCATTTACAAACTTATTTAATTGAATTTCCTTAAAGAATTTTTTGTATCAAATCACAAGAGTTAGAGCAGTGGGTAGGGCTTGTATGTTAATAACATTAACAGTATTAAAGTGTTAGATGGAATAGTTCATTTTCTTCTTTAAATTCATGACTCTCTGGCCCAATGATAATCATGAGATACAAATAAGAGAAGACCACATTTTTCTTTGAGAATTTAGGGGTCAGAATTCACCAGGCTTCCCTCCTCCCCTGTGTCACCTGGTTATTTTGCCCCCATACTTGCCAAAGCAGTTACCATGCTGGGGTTCATTTAGGCGGGGTCTGTGCTGCCCTCCTTCTCTGCTCTCTCAGGTGCATCGAGGCAGGTGGGGGCCCCATCTCCACCTCATCCCCAGCACAGTGCTCAGCACCCAAGAGATTCTTCGTTGAACTGATGAGTAGGAACAAACCACTTACTCTGCAGTACAATGCACGTGGCCAGCGCAGACAAAGAATTTTAAAAGTTTAATCACAGCAACAGAAGGAGTGAAAATTGAGAAGATATTGGAACACCATGAACGTCTGACTACATTTGGAGTTCCCCCAGGTCCGGGAAGAGGTAGCCTATGCTCTGTGGATGTGAAGAAATCACTCACCCAGTACCTAGTGGAGAGTCATTATTTCTTCAGGGCTTTGAAATCAGGTTCTTGCTGCCCTTGGCAACCCCCTCACCTGCCCAGACACATCCTGAGGCCAGCTGGGACATGGGACAGGCTGGGGAGGCACAGAAGTGGGCTGCCCCCAGGTGCTGCTCTCAAGTGCAATTCTAGTGCCAAGGAAACAGTGGACTGCTTGGTCCTAAGACAAGTCAGTATAATGAGAAACTGGGTTTGCCATGGAGACCAGGGAGCAGTGTGGCAAAGGCTGCCTGCTCTGAACCACTTGCCCAAGGGCTTGCCAATGACTTGACAACAGAGGGCAAAGGGCAAAGTCACCAATCCCACCTGGCTCGAGCAGGAGGGGCAGGGGTTGGGGATTTGGGGGAGGGGAGGGTTTAGGGAGCAGCAGCGGGTGTTTTCTGCCCGAGCCCACAAATTTTAAGCTACAAAGTCCGGCCGGTGCCCTATTCTACCAGCTCAGAAGACCCGAGACGTGCAGTGTGCTGTCCACATAACCAGGAAACAGCCACCACTCCTCACTGTCAAATCCATCTAGGAGAGCGGTCACATCACTCACGTGATGCTCACTCTGGTCCACTCACTCCCCGTGCAGGGAAACTTTCAGGTCACACGTCCGGTCTCATGGAAAACAGTGCTAAGTACTGAGACGAGGTTGCATGTGTTGGTAAATGGGTCACGTGCAATTCGAATGACAAAACCCTCCTAACAGCTCAGCAGAGAGAAGCAGTGGTCAGAGAGCCTACCTTTAAGGGGGTGACATTTATGAAAACGATCTGAAATATTGCGTATCATCTTTGCTGGATCTCACGGCAAAGGCACATCTGACCAGTTGTCCCTGAATCAGCAGGTCCGTGTTTGCTGTTTCAGTCTGGAAGCTTATGGACTCTTGATACATTTCCCCCACCTTCAGTGTAACGAGCAGGATTTCTGAGGATATGATATTTTGTCCTCTCACGGCGACCACAGCAAAACCCTGTCCTTTCCTGTGTTTCTGCAGCTGCAGGGGCTTTACACTTGTTCTGCCCTCTTGATCAGGTGAATCCCCCAGACAGTTACTTCTTCTCAGAACTCAGGGCCCACTGCTTATGTCACCTACTTTGACAGACCTTCCTTGTCTCTCTAAATAAAATAGCCCTCAACCACTCTCGCCATCCAGTTACTCTGTTAGATTTTCTTCAGAGCACTTGCTCCTTGCTAAGAATATTTACTTCCTTTTTCCCTATATTCCCTGACAGAAAAGCTGCACATGGGAAGGCAGCGATGCCCTGCTTACTGCTGAGTCCTTCATGGGGACACAGGAAGGGATATTTAGTGTATTTGGGAAGATGGGGAAGGAGATGCTTGCCTTCCACCTCCTCGTGCCCCTGGAGAAACTTCCAGGATGAAGGGATGTGAACACTTCCCTGAGCCCCCCCCCCAAAGCATCCTCCCTGCTCTCACATGTAGGGCTGCCTATTCCCCCTTGTTTATGGAAAATAACTCTAGTTTCAGGGACACAGATGACATAAGAAAGGTTGATTTCATTACAAGCAACACAAACACAGTTGGCTTTCAGGCTCTCAGGAAAGTTTATGATAGATTTTGGACCCCTCCCCGCCCACCCAGACCCTTTGCAGAGTGCTTTACACATACTAGGTTACCTATTAACTGAAATAAAATGAAAAGGAAATCTATGGAGCTCATCAGAGTGGCCTCTCATTTTGTTTTACTCCTAATCTAAAACCTTTTAAAAAAATGGAAAAAATTCAAATGATGTCAATCACAAAATATCTCTTCCTGGAGTGAGGGATCTATGGGAAAACACAGAAAAGTGGTTTTTTGCTGAGATTTCCCTTAATTCCGAGGATGGACCATCAGTAGCACGTAACTTCAACAAAACCCATAGGTGCTCCACGGCCGCATCAGTGAACCCTCCTTATTGGTACTTCCATTCATGTCTTATTCTTTGCAGCCTCATAAAGAAACATTTGCTGTCCATGTTGGCAAACCTAAAACAGCAAGAGGAAATGATTTTACTTCTCTGCACTGAGTTGACCAGTTGCTCAGCTGGGCAAAGTCCACTCTTGCTTGATGGCTGAGGTAGCAACTCACCCTCTGAGTGGAATAACCCACAGGCCAGGACTTACCTTCTGCCACTGACTTTTTGAGTTTGGCTTATGAATTATGTATTGCTTAAACTTCATATTCACCCATGGAGAACCATAAATTATTCCTCCTCCTTTTCCCATACTCTATTCTCCTTGCTAGTGTTTTCTCTTACTGTAATTACCCTTAGCTATCAAAAATGGATATATTGTTTTCCAAAATGAAAATTAAAGAAGAAAGTGACATTGGAATACAAAGCAGTGTCTTTTTTTTTCAAGAAAGGAATGCCAAGGAGGAGAGAAAAATTAAACCAAACTTGTTAGCAGAGTTTATACAAGAGATTACATCATATTTTAATGAAGATCCTTTTCTAAAAATGAAATCACTTGGCCAGGACCATTTTGCCAAATATGCAGAAAATGTACCTAATGGGATTGCCAACATAATATTGTAATGGGTACTTCTGGAATGCAGTCTAGCGTTGTTATAAAAATAGGACATGGTGTTTAAAACAAGACTGTCTAATTGTGGGCACAAACAAAAAACACCTCTCAAAACAATAGGGAGAGGATCAAAGACTGTGGTTTTCGCCATTATTGGGAAGGGCAGGGACCATATTTTTCCCTATAAAATTCCCATGAATTTGCATTCTCTCTAACTTAACAACTAGAGGCCACCTCAGGAACGTGTCAGGAAAGTGTATGCATATTGTAGGAGTCTGTTCTCCAATGAACAGACTGTGCAGAGGGGAAAGGAGTGTGCTATTTATTTCAGAATAATTTGTAACCAGAATTACAGCAGATGAGAAATTTAATATTTTTGGCTAAGCACATTGTCTGCATCTCAGATGGTGGCACCTGCTTGATCTCTAAGGCTGGTCCAGCTGATCCACACAAGATGCTACAGCTGCAGGATTTGGGGGAATCTCCTTTAGGGAAGATGGCAGACTTTAGAGCAAACCCAAGTCTTTCAGAGTCCTTTGAAGCTCCAAGCAAAATTTAATCAATGGATGCATTGACATGTCAGCATAATTCTAGCATTTTAACACAGCTACAAGCAATTTGGAAGAACATATGGTGAGCAGAAAAAGAACCCAAGAATGCCTCTGCAGAATGACACCAAGAGTGAAAATGAATATAAATGCAGAAAAAAAGACTGAAAGAAAACTCACCAGGAATGTGAAAACATTAATCACTGTTATGTCTAGATCATCAAATTACAGTCAATTTCTGTGCTATTTTCATCCTGTCAACAATAAGCATACATTAATTTTTCACAAAAAGAAAGTGAAAACCAAGCTACAGTGTTCGTTTTCAAATATTATAAGGTTTTTTCCAGTCTTTTCTGGATCCATCACAGAATCCATTTTAATTTTAAAGAGTTAGTAGCCGGCCAGGTGAGCTGGGCTCTCAATGGTGGTTAAGATGAAAGGTGTGAAATGGCCAAGAGGAGAGATTTATGTGGCCCGGTGGTGCCCTCTGGTGATTCTGGTGTTTAGTTCATCTGCACATTTTTCATTCATTCACTTACTCATTCTTTCACTCACTCATTCAGTCAGTCACTCATTCAACAAAAAGCTATTGACTGCTTACCTGTGCTGCCAACACTGTATAGTACTGACCCAAGCAGACAGACTGGCCTTCTCTCTCCACGGAGCCAGTGGAAGGCGAGAGTCAACACCATTGAACACGCGTCCTAAGAACACCTGATGGGGCTAGCAAATTTGTTAGGGAAAACTCAGAACATACACAAGGTAATTTTTGACACAATGCAGCTTTCAGTCTGAGAGGAAGGCTATGCTTAATCTGAAAGAAACCACTAAAAAATATACATAAAGTAGAGCATGAGGAATTTATACAGAAGAATGAGAAAAAAGTAAAAAGAAAGAAGTGATCTGTGTAAGATGAAGTCAGTTGGGCAAAACTTCTTGGAAGAAGGACGTTGCTCCCTCAAAGGATATAAACATGACATGAGATGATGCTTTAGGAGAGTATGTTCATGGGAGAGTGGAGGTCTTAGAGACAGGGCTGAACAGTGCTGCTCTCTGGAAGGGGGCCGCTGGATTAGGCCAGCTGCCTTTTGCTCACGCCAGCGTGTCTGTGGGAACCCAAGTCACCCTGGTCAGTGCCCTGTCTAGATACCCCGACACTCCTGCTGGATGACGACATCACTGTCACATTCAAGTTCCATCTGCGGGACCAGTGACTGTAAAGGTCAGGAATGTCTCAGGGAATTCCCAGTTTCCTGGCTCCTCCTGTTTTGTCCCCTGTTTGAATCTCCTTGGCTCTTACTAGATTTGTTGTACAAAAAAAAAAAAAAAGTTTCATGTATTTCTACAACAGTGCAGGATCCTTGGGAGCAACGGCTGTCACCTCCAGGACGACCCACACTCTCAAAGTGAAGTGTCCCAAAACAGATAAGGGCACAACATATTTTGACAGCAAGTCCACACCCAGAAATTCTGGAAAATCTAACCACGGACACTTGTTAGACTGGCTGGGTGGCTGTAAGCTCATCTAAAAGGAAGTGAAACTAGAAAAAAAAAAAAAAAACCTCTAAGACATTGAAGAAGAGAAACAAGCCTGGGTCTAAGATCAAGGGGGTGGATCAAGGTGGCTTGCAGGGTGGGGCCCTGTCAACAAGGGGGAACCTGCAGGTGCCTCATCTCCGAAGCAGGTGGGACCCAGACCCACCTCCATCCCCCCCACACGATAGTGGATGTTGCCAGAAGGACCCAAGCTTTGCCTTCTTAGAAACGTTTATGTCTCAGTAAACGATCTCCTATGAAAAGCACACATTACTTCACTATCATGGCATCTATACTAATTCTGCTGCTACATTCGACAGCTGATCTGTCCTCATGCTATGACTCAGATGAAAGAGGGTTTTCCCAAAACATGTCAAAATTTGATATTTAAATTTGTATAGCTATCTGCATCCGGTTTATCTCAAAAAGAATCTTCACCAAAGCCCAGAGGCTCTACTAGAGGCTAGTAATGAACACTTACTTAAGAATCTCTGGGCAACCAGGGGTTATGTGCCTCTGGGCATAGGAATTGGCCCATAAGGTGCTATAAATGGGACCAGTAGTCCTAACCGCTAGGGTGCCTGGAAGATGTCTGAGAAGAACAAGCACGAAGCCAATAAGTTTTGAGAGAGCAAGGGATCATCATATTGGATTTATGCTTAAAATCTCCTCCAAGTGCAGCCACGTCAGTTATCTGGAAACTGACTTGCAATCAGCAATCTTGAAGGGAAGTTGGAGAGAAAGATGTATTAAAAAGAAGGCAGGTGTGGCATCTACCAAGCTTCTTCCTTCCTTAGCAGGTCTTGAGTGAATACTGCTTTCTAGAATTCAGTTTCCTCGTGCTTAATATATGAAAGAGCTGAGCTAGATAACCAAGCTGTAGCATCCTCCGACTGTGAGAATTTTATGTAAAAGGATATTTGTGTATGAATCTCTTTACAGCATTTCTTATCCAGCACAATTCATTATGATAACATCATCAGTGTACTGATAACAGGCACTGAAAACATGAAGGAGGAAAAGAACTTAATTTTATCTACTTACTTGTCTTGTTCGGTGCATGCATCCCTTTAACTGTCTTTTTTTCCTTCTGAATAAAGCAACTAACAACTATCAGTGGTGTAGTGTGTTTCTACCTAACAAATTTCTCTGTGAATCTTGTAAAGTTTATCTAGAAATTGATTTGGGGCAGAGTGTGAGCAACACAAGCAAAGGTTGACATTTCCTTCAGATTGAATTTCTTAACCAAAACAAAACTCAGATCACCTGGGAGGAGCTTGAGAATGGACCACTTGCTGGTATCTGAATTCAATGGATTTTTTACCAACCTACCCCCCAAAGCCATATTGGCACCTAATCAAAACAAATGGTCTCTAATTAGAGTAGAAAGTATGTGGTGTATACATTGTAATATTTTACATGTTCCAGCAGGCTCCCTCTACAAAACAAAGGAAGAATGATGTAATATTTTATAGCTGTCTTAGGTAGTAGACCATTGCTTTTGGCTGGTAGATATAGAATTCCTTATTGATGACCCAAGACCACACTCTGAATCCCTGAATAATAGCTTTAAAATAAACTCCAAGTGCAAATCTATGCTTTCTGTTCTTAATTCACAGATTAAATATTGCTCATGGGCATGGTCACTTCACTGTCACTGCTGTCTTCTTCTGACATAACGTGGCCAGTGTCCAGTTTTTTTCAAGTCATTATGGGTAAATCTCATTTACCCAACAAACCATTTATTGAGAACCTACTATGTGTAGGGCAGTGTACTGTGTACAAAATACAAAATAAAGGAAAACTCCTGGCTATAACTAGATCACAGCGGTGGGGAAGGGGCATTTCAGTGAACAACGTGATTTCAACCTCAGGAAGCCCAAAGAACAGCATGGCTATTTCTCATGTGGGGGAACTTCAGGAGAGGAGAAGTTTGGGAATGATGGGCAGAGTTCAGATTTACAAACTTCTGGTTTGATGGGCTTGTAAATCACATAGATGGAAGATGAATTAAAAATGTGGGTTTGGATCTTGGGAAGGAGGGAAGGGCTGGAGAGAGGAAGTCTAGTATGTGGCCAATGTCAAAATGGTCCCTGATGCTCAGGAGGAGGGAGCTGGGGAAAGGAAACCTGGCACCCGATGCCTGTCTGGTGGTTTTACTCTCTCCCGCACCTGCCAGGGCAGCCTAAGCCAGCTCCACAGCACAACTACACAAAAGCCTTAACATCCACTGGAAAGTAAATATGTGTGTCTGTGTGTGCATGTGTGTTGAGGTGAAACAAGGAGACTGGCAGGAGAAAGATGGAGTCATTCCTCCTAGTTTTAGTTAAAAAGCCCAGAATGGACCATTTAACTACAGCCGCCATTTTTTCATCTGATGAACAGTGCAGCTTTTAGAGTAATTCACCCTCTTTCTCTCCACAACAACACAGACACTAGGAATAGACAACCAGTGATTGATGTTTTATTAACTTTAGATATTTGTGCTCAAAGTCAGTTCAGTTATTTGTGAAAATACTTTGTTTTATGTCTTTCCCAGTATTAACTGTCATGCTTTTATAAAATTAAAATTAACTTTGGGCTTCCCTGGTGGCACAGTGGTTGAGAGTCTGCCTGCGGATGCAGGGGACACGGGTTCGTGCCCCGGTCCGGGAAGATCCCACATGCCGCGGTGTGGCTAGGCCCGTAAGCCTGCGCGTCTGGAGCCTGTGCTCTGCAACGGGAGAGGGCACAAGAGTGAGAGGCCCGTGTACCATAAAAAAAAAAAAAAAAAATTAACTTTGTAAAAACTCAGTTAAAATGTATCCTAAATAGAAATTTAAAAGACAATGTAGAGAAGAGGAGGTTATCAAACTAGTACTTAGAAAAATATGTATTTTATATTCTAATCAACTCAAAAGAATAAAAAAAATTGAATGAAAAAATAGTGAATAAAATACAGCAGGGAGGTAAAATAGATTACTTAATACATTTTTTTTTTTTTTTTTTTTTTGCGGTATGCGGGCCTCTCACTGTTGTGGTCTCTCCCGTTGCGGAGCACAGGCTCCGGACACGCAGGCTCAGCGGCCATGGCTCACGGGCCCAGCCGCTCCGCAGCATGTGAGATCTTCCCAGACCGGGGCACAAACCCGTGTCCCCTGCATCGGCAGGTGGACTCTCAACCACTGCGCCACCAGGGAAGCCCTATTTAATACATTTTTTTAATCTTGACATTCAGAATCATTCAGTTCAATAAAGTTTTAAAATTTAAGATTTGGTACACATACTGTAATAAAAAATCCACCCAGTCTCCACCCAAATTTTTGTATTTTAAATATTTCATTCCTTTATTTACTTGCTTACTTGAGAAATGACTCGGGAACCTTACCAAGACTCCCAACCTAGAATGTGTGTCTAGTGTGGTGTTTAGAATTTCATTTTGAATCTGCTCCATTGCACAAGATGGAGAATGAATGAGCCTCACACTGCAAGTCCCTCCACCACAGCCAAAATAGTTTTGGCTGGAAAAGGCGAGAGCAGGTTCCATCAGACGCCCACCCAGTGTAAAGACCACATCATAGAAGCATCCCAGGACTAGTTTTGAGCATTGCTGTTTCCTGTGAAAGCTCTAAGGTTAGCTTCCTTGGGGACTCACCAAAGACAAGCAGATGAAGTGCTTTGCCCATTATTACCTGTATAGGAGTATAAAGATAGAAGAGCAGATACTAAATATTATATGTTTACCTTGAAAGAGTTGCTTGTTTTCCTTCCTGGCAATAGTAAGACATCAGCCATCATGTTCTCTGGTAACAATTTACTGAACATCCCAGAAGGACCTTGCTAAACTTTTCTATTTTACCTTTGTCTATTCTCGGATGCAGGATCATCTAAGGAGGGTTTCTAGTGAAATACAGTGATCCAAGAGGAAAAATACTGGGTTGGAGAAATTTAGGTCTTGTTTCAGACTTACCATTTATTAATTGTGCTCTCGGCTGAGTTACTTGTCTCTACTCTTTACATTCCTCATGGGCAGAGAAGGGATGAAAATGTTTCCCTCACTCCATCCACATGGGTGCTGTAGAGATAACATGAGGTTTACATTGAAAGATAAAATCTGTTCTATAAATGAAACTGCCCATACTTCATTTGTCTCTGAACGCAGCGCTCATCACTTTCTTGTAAGTTAGGTAGTGACATGCTTGAGATTTAAAACATGGGATCCCTTTAGAATCCCTAGAAGAAATCTGCATTGAGAGACTTCTTGTGAAAATTGGTGACACTTCATTCAACTTTTATTACTTTAGGCCACCTATGTGTCTCTGAAATTACTTTCGGTGATTCTAGTGATTTATTGGTGAGGAAGGTAAATGGTGGGCAATTTTCAGTGACCGCAGGCTATCATCAAATGCAATTTCTGTTAATTCAGGCTGACCATGGGAGGTAACACAAATTTGTGCTGATTTTTGCAAGGGCATATTTTGAGGGACTGGAAACTTCAGCCTGAGTTGTGCTATGCTAACTGAAGAGTGTATGTGTTTGTAAGTTCATATTTAACAGCAGTTTACAAAATAAATTTTCAAAGAACTGAGTATGGAGGACTATTTCAGTATCACATAATGTAGGAGACCTGTTCCTCCAGGTAGGAAGCAGAGGTATCTCTAGGGTCTCTGTTTGCCCTCTTTCTCCTCCAAGGAGCAGGAAGAGGGTTTAATTATTTAGTGGTGAGCTAATTCTTGGTAGCAACCACTTTGAGTAAAGTGAGGGCTTTTGTAGTTGCTTCCATTGCTTTGCAGGTCAGAGCACAATCAACGGATGCTTGAGGAAGGAAACTGATTTTTAAGCAAATCATGTGACCCTTTTTTCACTTGAAATGGTTGAACAATAATGCCAAGAAGAGAACTCTGGCCAAGAAAGGGCAAAAATAGGGAACAAACTGCAGCAGCAGAAGGAAAACTTCAGCTTCATCGCCAAAGCTGTGCTCTTCTTATCCAAATGAATATAAAATACAAATATGTAAAGGTGACATTTCTAGTCATAAGTGCATGACTGTTTGCTTTGTTATCCTCTTTATTTTTAGTATTTCTTAACTTAAAATGAGAGATAGTGAGAAGGCATAGATGAAGAAGACCAAGACGAAGAAGATAAAGGAGAAGAGAGATCGTGACAACCATTGGCACAAAGGCTAGGTGCAAATCACAGCAGTAACATGCAACAAAGACCAGACGTGTCCACCTCACCCAAGGTCAACTACAGAAGGCTTTCAGAGATACAGATTCCTGGATCACAACATAGATACTCTGAACCAAAATTTCCTAGGAGAAAAGGTGAAGGAATCTGTGTTTTTGAAAAGGAGGTTCTTAAGCTTAGCAGAATTATAAAATGACCTCATTAACCTCACCAAGATGGGCCCAGCCTATACCTTGGGGTGCTACTGCACAAAGCTCCTGCACACCTTGCACTAGCCCTGTCCCCACCAACCTGGTCATACTAGTCTCTCAAGAGCCACCTTCCAAAAAATAGGGTGTCCCAGACAGAGACCAACTCCACCACCAACTGGAGGCATTGTCCTGCATGGTCCTCGAACTCTCCATACCTCAGTGGCTTTATCTCTAAAAAGTGGGGGTGATGCCTGTATTACAGGGAGTGGGAGAGCAGCTGATGAACTGCCTGGATGTGCACATGCCTTGCATAGGACATAAGATGGAGAATGTGAGTTTTTCTGCCCAAAACCAGAAGAAAGCACCAACATAAACCATAACATGTGAGGACTGGCTGTTTATCTGAGCTGTGTTAGTTTCTTTGAGCTCTCTATAAATAAACATTTGTTTTCCTTTGTTCTTGGGTTAAGACAATTACCCACTTTCCTTGCTTTGCCTTTTTCAGCCACTGTGCCAAAGCTTCTTTGTTTTACAAAATGTCTTCCTATATTACCCAGTCCTTTTCCTTCTGATCATCAAGGACCACCAAACAAAACAAAATGCGTTTTGATCTTAGTTCAGCAAGTTTCTTTACCTCGATAGCCCTGCTGTCATGTTGCTTATTCCATTCTAGAAGATATGCCAGGCCAAGTTTCTAAGAGCCTGTGATCAGATGCTTTAAAATGAGGACATTTTAAGATGCTGGGTCAGGAAAAACTCAGTGAGGTTTGCAGTCCTCCTACTTCCCTTCAGCTGACATTCCTGGGTCGATGCCAATATGGAAATGCACTTGTTTTCCAGGCTTTCTTTCTTCATATCTCATTAGGATTCTACAATGTTGCAAAATAAAACCACTTCAAGGACAGTCAGATCTGTGACCAATGCAAAACTCTAAAATCCCACATTATTCTGATTTATTTGCTTTCTTTCCATTAAATCACCAAACCAAGACTATCAAATTTATTGTACATGGCAAAAGACATGACAGGTAGATGCCCAAGACACTTTTACAATCCTTTTGGGAGAAAATCCGAAAATCTGTCAATTTTAGATTTCTGTACACTTTGGATTTCTAAAGTATAATTGCAAATTATACTTTTGTTTTTGCCAAACTTTCAAGCTTGACATAATTGGAGCTCCTAGATTTCTCCAGTTTTCTCCTCTAAAAACAGCTCAGCCATCTAGGTTTGATTCACTGGAGTTAAACTTATAAACCACAATTTATAGTTTCCTGTGATGGCCTGGACAAGCAAAGTTCAAATTTATAGCTAACAAAAAGGGTCCCAAAGTGTCTGTCTTCCTGAGGATTTTAACTTAATTTTGTCCTTTTATAAAACTATCTGACCTTAGATAGTATTACAGATGAGTCACAGTCATATGACAGGTAAAAGAAAAAGTTTTGGATATAGGGTCCTGCTTAGAATTTGGCCTCAAAACATCCCCTGCTGGTGTGTTCAGCATCACATAGACAGCAGGGTACCAGCAGAAATGTTTGTATCAAAAAGTGAACACGAGCATCAACATCTAAGTTGGGTGACAGTTACTCTCAGAGGGTTCCAAAACTCAGCTGACATCTCTCTAATTCAAAATAAATAAACAAGCAGCCTTTTATCTTTAGCCTCTGTTTTTATGAGTTTAATTCTCTCTTTTCCTCTCTATAAAAAAAAAATCTCAGCAGAGCAGGTTCCCTTCCTTGATTCCCCTCAATTGCTCAGCACTTAAAAATCTGATCAGTGCCCACAGCAGACCACAGCGACCGACCACAAACTGTGACACTTACAGAATGCCTGCTGTGCATGGGGCACTCCTTGGGGCATTTGGGTATCATTGATTTCAGCCATCCACAGTAGCAAGTGCCAACACCCTCTTTACAAGTTTGGATCCAAAATATTAAGAAATTTTACTAAAGGCAGCTCGGAGGTCATTCCTTGTCTCATGTTCAAATGTTACAAAACAATGAAATTGTTGGGGAAGATGAACGTGGTTTTACTGACTAAATCTCAAAAGACCAGCATTTGGAAACCCCTGGTCAAAACTGGGAGACAAAGAAAATATGCCTTGATCCTGCAGAGATCATAAGGTGGAAAATGTGATTTTTTTCTTTGACATTTCTTTTTTGAAAAGACTTTACATTTTTAGAGCAGTTTTATGTTCACAGCAAAATTGAGTAGAAGGCACAGAATTTTCCCACATACCTATTGCCTCCACACATGCAGAGCCTCCCCAACTATCAACAAATACCCACAAGAGGCATTTGCTACAATTGGTGTACCTACATCAACACCTCAAAATCACTCAAAGTCCACAGTTTACATCGTGGTTCCTCTTGGTGCTGTGCATTTTATGGGTTTGGACAAATGTATAATGGCATGTATCCACCATCATGGTATCATACAGAGTATTTTCATGCTCCAAAAATCCTTCATGTTCCACCTATTCATCTCTCCCCACCCCTCTTAACACCTGATAACCACGGATCTTTTTATTGCCTCCATAGTTTTGCCTTCTCCAGAATGTCATGGGTTTGAAATCATATGTAGATTTTCATATTGTCTTCTTTCACCTAAGAAGATGCATTTAAGGTTCTTCCTTGTCTTTTTATGGCTTGAGAGCTCATTTCTTTTTAGCACCAGATAATATTCCATTGTCTGGATGTACCACAGTTTATTTACCCATTCACCTACTGAAGAACATCTTGGTTGTTTTGCAATTATATATAAAATGTTCTATAAGCATATGTTTACAGGTTTTATGTGGATACAAGTTTTCAATTTATCTGAATAAATACCAAGGAGCACAATTGCTGGATCATAAGGGAAGAGTATGATTAGCTTTGTAAGACACCACTAAACTGTCTTCCAATGTGGCTGTACCATTCAGCATTCCCACTAGCAATGAATGAGAGTTCCTGTTGCTTTACATCTTCTCCAGTATTTGGTGTTGTCAGTGTTCCTGATTTTGGCCACCCTAATAGGTGTATAGTGATATCTCATTGTTTTAATTTGTATTTCCCTTATAAATCATATTTTTATATGCTTATTTGCCATCTATATAATCTTCTTCAATGAGGTATCTGTTAAGGTCTTTGGCCCAATTTTTAATTGGGTTGTTTGTTTTCTTACTGTTGAGGTTTAAGGGTTCTTTGTATATTTTGGATTAGAGTATTTTATCAGATGTATCTTTTGCAAATACTTTCTCCCAATCTTTGGTTTGTCTTCTTCTCATTCTCTTGATATTGTCTTTTGTAGAGTGGAAGTTTTCAATTTTAATGAAATCCAGCTTATCAATTCTTTCTTTCATGGATTGTGCCTTTGGTGTTGCATCTAAAAAGTCATCACTATACCCAAGGTCATCTAGGTTTTCTCCTATGTTATCTTCTAAGGGTTTTATAGTTTTGCCTTTTACATTTAGGTCTGTGATCCATGTTGAATTAATAATTGTGAAGGGTGTAAAGTCTGTATCTAAAACCATTTTTTTGTTGGTGGATGTCCAGTTGTTCCAGCACCATCTGTTGAAAAGACTGTCTTTGCTTCATTGTACTGCTTTTGCTCCTTTGTCAAAGATCAGTTGACTATATTTATATGCGTCTGTATCTGGATTCTGTTCTGTTCACATATTTATCTGTCTATTCTTATACCACTCTCTTGATTATTGTAGCTTTGTAATAAGTCTTGAAGTCAAGTAGTGTCAGTTCTCTGATTTTGTTCTTCTCCTTTAATTTTGTGTTGGCTACTCTGGATCTTTTGCCTCCCCATATAAATTTTAGAATCAGTTTTTCAATATCCATAGAGTAACTTGCTGGGCTTTTGATTGGGATTGCTTTAAATCTATAGATCAAGTTGGGAAGAACTGATATCTTGATAATATTGAGTCTTCCTATCCATGAACATAGAGTATCCCTCCATTTACTTGTTTTTCCCCTCTCATCAGAGTTTTGTAGTTTTCCTCATATATGTCTTGTAGATGTTTTGTCAGATTTATACCTAAGTATTTCATCTTGAGAGGGTGCTAATGAAAAGTGTATTGTGTTTTAATTTTCAAATCCTACTTGTTTGTTGCTAGTGTGTTGGAAAGTGATTGAGAAAGTAAGCTTATCTCACTGCACTGTTACCATCCACTGGTTTCCCACTGCAGCGACAACAGAATATAGATGTATTTCCCAGGTTTGTAATGCTCTACATCAGTGGTTCTCAGACAGAGGATTTTCCCTCAGGAAACATTTGGCAATATCTGGTTGTCACACCTGGGATCTAGTGGGTAGAGACCACGGCTGCTGCTATTGATAAATGTCCTACAGTGCACAAGACAGTTTTTCTATTAGTTCTAGGAGGTTTTCTTGTTTTGTTTTTTGTTTGTTTTTGTTGATGATATTTCTTTTTCACTAAAACAAACTCTTCTCACAATGGAGTAGCATTAAAAAAAATCGTGGCATAGCCTAAGTGGAAAATAGTACGCCCGTTAAAAATTCATGTTGATAACGTGTATTCATTGACTTGGGGAGTATGTATACGAGTCAGGTTAAGACATTTGTCTGCCGTGGGGACAGACAGCGCTTGTGTCTCAGTGACTCAGCACATGCAAAGCTTATTTCACGCTCATACCATACCTGGTGCAGGTTAGAAGGCATCTCATCCTGACTCTCCCACAAGTAATTAGGAAGTTTCGGATGTAGAAATGAGCTCAACACGTTCTACAGATGGAAGAATTGAGGAAAATGGTTACAATGGTGAATAAACGCAAGGTTGGTAGAAGACCCAGCTTGTGTAGAGAAGACTTTTCACTGTCAGCACTACTGACATTTAGGCACAGAAAATTTGTTGTTGCAGGGGCTGTCCTGTGTACTGTTTAGTAGTATCCCTGGACTCTTCTAGCATACACGGCTGAAAGGGTGTGTTTGAGGACCGCTGGTGTAGAACATTGAAAGCCTGGGAAAAGCATTTATATTTTGTTGTCACTGCAGTGGGAACCAGTAGATGGTAATAGACAATATCATCCATCTATATTTAACAATATGATTCTAGGCAGGAGCAAAACCGGTAAAGCCATTGAGTAAGCTGCTTCTATTTTCCAGTCAAAAGATGATGGTTGCTTTGCCCAGGATGGTAGCAAGGCAGGTAAGTGGTGTTATTGGTCAGCTTTGAGAGCTGTGAGTTGGTAGAAGCTACAATGTTTTTTGTTGGGTTGAACACTTCATGTGAGGGAGAGAGGGACACCAATAATCAGGAATCAATAATCATGATATCTGCCAGTGGCTTCAAAACATTTATTTTTGGAATTGGATTGAGTTGGTTTATAAGAAATGTCTAAGGAGATTGTTAAACTGATAAATTCTTGAGGCTCACACCTGGAAATTGTGATGTATTAAAACTGGCAAGTGGCCCAGGAAGCTATTTTAAGCATAATTCTTCAGTGATTCTGAAAGGAAGTTAGTTTTGCAACTGCCAGCATGCTCATGTAGGTTGATGTGGAACTGCAACCACTGGTGGATCAATATTGTGTGTTACTCTATTTACAGTAAGAGCCCAGAATGGTAACTGGTTATTCCTGAGATATGGGCCTATAGAGTGCTTTTTTACTTCATTTTTCAGATTTGTCTTTATTTCAGATTAGTAATGAACACCTGCTATTTCATAATCAGGAGAAAATGTGTCACATCATAACATGGCTAGAGCCTACAAAGGAACTTATAGAGACTACAATGTCATAAATAAAATGTGGTTTGGCATTCTTCTACATCTGGGCTCAGTTTAGACTACACAAAATGGCAGTTCGATACAGGGGGTTATATTAAAGAAATTCAGCATGTTTCCTGGAATTTATATGCTGAGAAGTTTTATTTTACTTTAAAATATATGAGAGAAGACCCTTAACTGATGTTTATTTATTCCTGAGGGAAAATATTTGCCACTGAAAAAGTATCATCAAATCTCACTTTTCTGGGTCTCATGGAGAAGATGATAGAGAGTTTTCACTCTAGGGTTGTGGTGTAGCATGACAATTCTATTTGTTCTCACAGAATCATCAGGATATAAAATTCTGAGAGTCCTTCAGTATTTTGCTGTATGAAAGGAGAAAAAGAGATGTGAAATACATAGCTTGCCTACCTGACCTGATCGACACCTCTGGTGTTACTTCCACCCAAGATGAGCCCATTTTGTACATAAATCATGCTCCACCACCTTCTCTGCATGACTTCTACCATTTTTCTTCCACAGAGTGGAGTGCAGTGCAACCCCACTAGCAGTTAGAAAATTCATTCCATAATGCTGATTTCTCCAGGTTTGGGATTTACCCAAAGTGCCATGGAATCATATCAGAATTTATGCTACTAAATTATTAAAATGTATGGAAAAATTATAGTCTCTTATTCTTTATACTTCATCTTCCTTTACTAGAAACAGCAGCTAGTACCAAAACTTATTTTTCAGAGCAATGTTAATTATAACACAAGTTGAAATGTTTTAAGTTTCTATTATTTCATAGGACAAGAAGATCATTCATTACCTCTAGGATGTTTTTTACAACTTATACCATCTATTAGTTTGTTGGGACCCTTTTTGAGGGTGACTATTGTGATAATATTTTTCCATCAAGTCACAAATATAATTGGAGATTAAGGAAAAGAGGAGAAGGAAATCACCTGTAACTCACCTTTCAGAGATGACCACTGTTAAAGATTTGGGAAGATGCATTTCTAAATTTCTTTTGTGACTATTTATATATTTATATATTTGGCATTATATATATATATATAATGTGTTGTTATCTGCTTTTTTCACTTTTATTATATACTCATTTTTCATATAATGCATGATAAATATCATTATTTGCATCTATATCTATATAGATATAGATATAAATATCATTTAATTTTTAGCACACAAAAAATATTAAATACCAATTAGTAAAATGTAAGATTAATAGAAGCAAAGAGTAGAAAGGTGATTGCCAGAGGCTGAAGAGGGTTTGAAATGGGGAGATGCTGGTTGAGGGATAAAGTTTCAATTATACAAGATAAATAATTTCTAGAGATCTACTCTACCGCATAGTGTCTATAGCTAACAATGCTGTATTGTATATCTAAAATTTGCTGAGAGGGTAGACCTTATGTTAAGTGTTCTTAGCACACAAACAATAATAATAATGCAGGTGGTGGGAAGGAACTTTGAGGGGTGATGGATTGTTTAAGGCCTTGATAGTGATGGTGGTTTCACGGGTGTAGGCTTATCCGCAAACTCATCTAGTTGAATATATTAAATATGTACACCATTTTACACATCAATCACACCTCAGTAAAGTGGTTAAAATTGTTTATGGAAAAAATAAATACAGTTTCAACAACAAACTAGTATGCAAGCATCAGCAACTCAAGGTTAAAGCTTACATGAAAACCACTGAAGGAGAACTTCCTACAAACAAATTACTCTCTTTTATGATGATAAAGACATTGAATAATTACAAATCTGATGGGAAGTCCTTTACCCTTTAACTTCACTATTGTTCTTAAGCTGGTAAATGTTTTCCAGCCTTACTCTTTGTGACAGGCAGCATGATAGCCTTCAAAGTTGTCAATGCCCTAATCCCCAAACCTATTAGTGTATTATCTTACCTGGAAAAGGGAGTTTGCAGATGTGAATTAGATTGGGAACCTTGAGATGAGTCGTTATCCTTGATTATGTGGGTGGATCCAATGTAATCACATGGGTCCTTAGAAGTAGAGACTCTTCCTCACCTGTGGTAAGGGAGAGATGTGCTGACCTAAAAAGTGTCAGGAAGAGATGTGACATAGGTGACAGAAGGACTTGACCTGCCATTGATGGCTTTGAGGATGGAGGAAGGTACCTAAGAGCCAAGGAATGCAGTTGGTCTCTATAAGCTAGAAAAGGTGAACAAGTAAACTCTCCCCTACAGAAAGTGCTCAGAAAGGAACACAGCCTAGTCCATACCATGATTTTAGTCCAGTGAGATCTTTGTCAGACTTCTAAGTTAAAGAATTGAAAGATAATAAATTTGTATTGTTTAGGCCAACTAAGTTTGTGGTAATTTGTTACAGCACAGGAGAAAATGATCAATGAGACAATAGCAATAACCAGCTGAGAGCATTTTACTATCAAGGCTTTGAGTCAAGAGTTTATCAATATTTCTCAATATTTTAAGGACTTGTATACTAACATGTGTATTCTTTCTGTTAAAAAAATCATCTAAGTTTTAAAATGTGAATTTATCATTTTTAATTCTATAGCATGAAGTGCTTTTGGCACTCTGTGCTCTGAGGTTTCAAAATAAAAGATCTTTACCTATCAGAAAAATATTTAGTTGTCTCTCTTCATCTTGGCTGGCAGTTCTAGAAGCAGCTGAGCTTCTGATTTCTACCATCGTCAACACCCTCCTGGAGGTGACAAGACTCCAGAAACAGCCTGGCAGACAGTGGAGCAAAAAAGACAGGAGGTAATACGTTGCATCTTAGGAACTTAGTCCCCACAGTGTAGGTGGGAACAAGAGCAGAAAGACTCCTGGTAGCAAGGGATGCTGAAGATTATAATGGACTTCATCTGCTCTGACTCTGGAGTGTCAAAAAGTTGGACAGTAGTCGGGGGAAAAACAGAACTTATGAAAAAATACTGAAAAATATAGGACTTTTGAAGAAGAAAGACTGCAAAAAAATAGAACATTTAAAAATAAACACTGCAAGGAAGTAATGAAATGGGAACCTCATTCTAAAAATTCAGAGAAAGAGCATATCTCTGAAAAAAATTAGTACCATAAACCATTGATCGGTGAGGAGTATACTCACCAATAACCAAATTGACCTGTCCTTTGTCAAAAGGAGCAGAAAGGTTTTAGGAACAAACAGGCTGAGGTGAAAAGTCAGCCAGAGAAGTGGCAAAGAAAGAGCTGCGGGTAGGCTGAAACTCTGAGGATGGACAAGAGAAGCAGCATGAAACAAAGCTTGACACAGAATGTTACATTAGTGAGAGTGGGTCAGACTTGGTAAACTATCCTATATGAATAGGAACAGGAAAAGAAAATTTATGTAATGATGGAGAAAGGGACAGAGATGGAAGAAACAGAAAGCTTATCCAAGCCGAGAATTGTAAACTGTTTTCATAGAATAAAGCAGAACAAGTACAACAGAAACCAGGAGCATAGACACAATTGAAAAAATACCGTACTGGGTTGAATAAATATGTTTTTACAGAGGTGGAAAGGACTTATCATCTGACACAAACCTCCCCTTCATGGCTTTTCTTATCAACAATCTGTGTTTCATTCTGTGTTAATCTTCCTCATAGTCAGTGTATTGATTACAACTTCTAAAATTGTTAAATGCATAGGAAAAACTAAAATTCTACACCACTCAAAACTGGGTTTTCTATTGTTATGAGCTTCCAAGTAAGTTTTGATATATTTTTCTACATTTTTTCCAATTTTCTAAGGTGGCATATATTATTCATAATCAGAAAAGCTGATATGATGTTTAACTTAAAATATACTAGTCTGGAAATACCATTCAATTATGTTTAAAAATAGGTACAGAAAAAGGTTGGAATTCTTTAATATTTCTCCCTTCAAATTTTCTACATTTATTAAATTTCCATAAATTTTCTATAACAATCATGTATAAATTTTACAAAGTAAAAAAAGGAAACCTCATTCTAAAGCATATCTGGCTTCTTGGAATGGAAGAGAATATAGCAGAGGTGTCCACATTCCAAGATCTAGTATCACGTAACACGTGATATCTAGTATCTAGTAGCACATCAAAGGCATCTACGTGTTCACTGCAAGTGACCCATGATGTGCCCATAAGCAAAGATCTTTTGATTGTGGTGGAAAATTTCCAGGTAACAACTTTTTAAATCACGGCCAACTTCTTTTCAAAATGGTATTGTGGCTTTTGGGCCCATCTCAAAGCCTTCATCTCCATCATAACACAACTGCACAGGTATTTCAATACATAGCATTTCCAGAACCTAATATTTCTCACAGCAGATTAAAAAAAAAACACATGAACCAGCACCCTAAAGCAACTCTTATGCAAATTATCAGTCTTAGAGGGTATTGGAGTCTGCTAAGAATTCTTGAAGTGGTTTGCTTGAGGAGATCAGTCTTATTTCACAGAATATTCAATGTTGTATGTTACTCTTACAGAATTTTAACAAGCAACAGCATTTATCAATATTAATAGAGGTAGTTAACAGATACTGAAATGTTTACTATGGGCCCACAAGTTTTCTAAGCATTTTAAATGTATGAGCTTATTTAATCCTCACAAAAAATCATAAGGTATATGCTAATATTACCTCCATTGTACAAATGAAGAAGCTGAAGGAGAAAGAGGTTAAGTGACTTTCTTATGTTTTCTGCAACTCCATAGTGGTGGGGGAATCAGATATAGCCAATCGGATTTGAGTGTTCACCTCTATGATAGACTGATTTTATCAGTCAAGTTTCTCCAGAGGAACAGAACCAATAGATTATCTATATCCATATCTGTATCTTTACTTATGGATCTATCATTTATCTCAATACCTATTCATCCATCCATTATCTATCTATCTATCTATCTATCTATCTATGTATACCTCAGTCACTTACACTCTGCACTCTTCATTCAACTACAGTAAATACTTAGAATTTCAGAAAATGCCATGCTACTTATTCACCTCATGCATGTGTTATTTTAATAGAAGAATTTTTGCAAGAAGAAAAACCCGTCACCCAGGCCCTTCTGGGGTCCTGCAGTATCTCAAAGTTGGCCAGTCCACTGCTGTCACTGGCCTCCATGGTAACTGTAGTGTCTTAAAACAGAGGCACTACACTTCTCCTCCAGCCATCGCAAATGACCTGCCATTTCTATATCCACCCGCATCACACAGAAGTCTTAGCAAAGATTTGTTAAGGATGTCAGCTAGAGGGTAATTGTATGTATCTTATGAAGGACTGCAGATCAAATTTCCTGCACGTGGCAAGCATTCTAGAAGTTCTATGATTGCTCCCCGACATAACTGGCATTTGCAGTAGTGAAGAGTTGTCCTGCCAAGACCAGCTCATCCCTGCTCTGTGTCTTTTATTCTCAGTGCTGCCAACACAGCACTAACATCACTCATTTTCCTACTTCTTGAGTTTTGAATAGGGCATGAAACTTTTTCTTAGCAGCTCCAGAACCTGGAAGTTTTTTGTCATGCAACTCAAGAACTCCCTCATGTTTCAAAGGAAGGGAAGTCGTTCCTTTGGCCTCTGCTTCAAACCTTCCAGTGAAGCCCTCAGAAGCCCTTTGAGGGAGACTCCAATCAACCTGAGCTTTTCTCCAGGGAGACCATCTGCTTCCTTAGTCACTGAAATGTGAACTATGAACAACCAGGGAGACAGAACCCTGCAACTTGCATACTCAGGAAAAAGGCAGCTTTAATCCTTCCTTCCTTTACTTTTAGGACTTTTTTCTGCCCTAGGGTAGTTGGGATGCAGCCCTGCATCTGGAATAGCTAGATGTGGAAAGTTACTGTCAGTGCTTAAGGGAGATTTGTTCTTCTCTTTAAAACCTCATTTTCCTCTTTGGTTTAAAGATATAGTTGAACCTCTTAAAGCTAGCCTTATTTCAGGATTCCATGGAGGCTACTAAATTGTCAATTGTCAAGCCTAGTTTGCATTCTGCAAAGATGGTACAATTATGTTGGTTTTTACTTATTTCAGAGTTGCACATTCTGGTTTTTCAAGTTCCACTTTGATTACAGGATATTCCAGTTAGATATGAATATTTTTTGAGGATTAAAATGCACATGGGGTTACTTCTTGAAGCACTGTAAGTTAAATCTACACCATAATCCTAAAGAAATAGACCAAGGGCACTCCAGTTAAAGTTCTGATAACCCCACTATTAACCTTCAAATTCAGATCTCTACAGATAATGATCTGTCAGTCATAGAGAATATAGTACATAGTTGAATGATTGTCAGATTGACCCCAGATATCTGCACGAACAGTGTGCACCTGAGTGGGACATATGCAAGCCCAAAGGAATTATCAAGACTTTTTCAGGCAGAAAAATTGTTAGAAATAAATCAGTTCCTACTGGATAGTTGCAGAAGCTCAGTGATTTTTTTTTGACAATGACCATATAGAAAGGCCAAAGGGAAAATGTCAGAAGGTTTTAGAAATGTGCACATTAATTTTTTGAGGCATATTAATATCATAGTCTTGAGGAAAGTGAGCAAAGTGAGATGTTCCCACCTCTGCATCACTTCTGCTATGTTTCAGAGGGGAATTACGTTCATTGGAGGAACAGCCTGGAGAAGAGAAGAGCCTGACTTTGGAAGGACACACCCACTGGCCTCAAGGAGCTTAGGGTGACTAGAACCACAGGCTCCATTGTGGGCTGTAGGTTAAAACAGCCCCTCCTTATTGTTCAGAGATGAGAACAACACGAGGACTTATTTCTAAAACTCAGTATCTCTAAAAGGAATTGCTCAGCAACATGAATTTGCCAAACTTGGTAAAACCAAAACACTGAAGCAGCTAAAGCTGTTTGTTCTTTCCTTTAATAGAGAGAAGAAAGTGGATTCTGCTTGCTGCCATAGTTTAGTTACTCAGTTAACTTAGTTATTTTAGGGAATGATTCTACAGGTCAACATTCCAAAAATTAAGTTGTTAAAAACAATCCTAATGTGAGTGCCAAATGTTTGGTTCAACGGGTACAATGAATCAAAAGTTTCCCATGTTTTGTATGTAGCTATATATTTATATTTAGTCAATTGTTAACTGATTCAAATACTGATAAATACCTATGCTTCTATGCTTAACATATAATTTATATGTTTTACAACTGCTTGACACAGTATTCCTTACCTTATAAAGTTGAGATATGTGTAACTGTTTGTTGGGTGTATGCATACTGTTATGGTTGTCTGCTTGCACAGAGAAATATCACAGGTGGGCAAATGGATTTTCACTGTTAATTACAACAACCAACCCATGCTCCTCCATAGGGCCATCTTTGGTTGATCATGTAGCTCTTGACTGTCATCCTTTAAGAATGGATTTTGAAGACCTAATAATTCCTATGGTCCTTTGCTCTTCCTATACCTACCAGGCACTATTCATCCATCCATCCATCCATCCATCCATCCATTCATTCATTCATTTCACCATTGAAACCAGTAAATCTTTACTGAGTACTCACTGGGTCTCTGCAGTACTCTGGATAGAAAATATTTTGTAAACAAAACACTTTCCATTCTCATGGCACTCAAACCTTTTATGTTTTTCTTCCATTCCAAGTCCTTTGACCATCTCAAAGTAATAATAATGACAATACAACTTTTTTTTTTCCTTCTACTTACCTTTGGTTTTACAGACATCAATGGAATCCAACTTCACGCTTGGCATTAGTATCACAACTTTTAACACCAGTTTTATTGTTCAGTGAGTTTGTGTCTTAAAGCCAAAGCACTAAAATTTATTCCCCAAAATATTTCAACTGTTCAGTCCTTAAAATTATACCACACAAATAACCATTACAGTGTGGTGCTTGTTAACATGTAAATATTCTTTTTGAAAAAGGTGATATTTTTTCTATTATTGTATCACTTAATTTTTCTTATAGACTTGGGAAGAATAATCGAATACAAGCTGGCAATTGTGTAACATTTACAATGCAGCACACTTCCTGCAAAAATGCTCTCTGTTTACAAAGATTCAGTTTTGGTGCAGATTCTGTAATGTCCCCTTGAAGACAGAACAGCCCAGGCAAATGGGTAACAGAATAGGGAGAAAGTGGCATTCAATTTTCCTGAATTATGTTGTTATTTTTCATTTAAATTTATTTAAATGAAGGGCATGGCTTCCCTTCAAAGCATGTATTTTCCTGATGACTTTTATTACCAGTAAAATAGATCCCAGAGGCCGAGGAGTTGGAGATTTACAACCTTCTGGAAGTCTCATTTGCTTTTCCACCTACCACTCTGACATTGTTGAATACTTGTCTTGGCAGGAAGGCAGAGGTGGTCAGTAGCAGCTTGACAGCTTGATGGCTGTCCCGTCATACATTGTCCAGGGATGGCAGAGTTGGAGGAAGTGTCCTCATCAGCAAGGAAGAACACATCGATCAAGCTCACTTCTACAATTGCTCCAGACTTGAGCGATGCACCATATTCTGGTCAATATATGCTTGGTGGAAATGGCCCTGGCAGCTAAGAGAAGGCAGTGTGGGAAAGCTCTGCAGAGCTCTCATTACCAACAGCATCAAATGTAAGAATGCTGTCCTTGCGACTTTTTCCCTCGCTAATTTATAATACAACGTTCTTGTATTGGATTTTATTTTTCTACAGTAACTCTACCAACCTTCACATCTTGGTTTTGCTTAATAGAGGCCAACCCTCAAAATGACCAGGGCCAAATCTAATCAAGAAGGTAAAGCTACAAAGAGAAGCTACTAACCCAGGGTCTTTCAAAGTTACACAGAACTTAGTATGTCAACTAAAATGTGTTTCTCTGCCTCTCTCTAGCAGCCCTGAGAATATTTTCAGAAATATGTAGCATTATCTCACTAGAAATAAGTACAGGTGTTTAAAAGATTTTTTAAAGCATGATGTAATGCCCTGGATGCTCACAAACTTATTGCTGATGGAAATGTAAGTTGATGTAATGATTATAGAAGATAATTTGGCTTCTGGAGGCAAAATCCTTTAACAGATTTCGTAGACCTTGATCCTGAAATTTCATTCTCAAGAAGGCATTATATCTGTAATTATTTTTCTTTTCCTTTGCATATTGTAAGTTTTCAGTGTCTTGGGACATTTCCCTCCCCCCCCCTTTCTGTAGGGGATAAAGGAATGCCTTTATTTATGCCCTTGAAAACCAAAGGTCACCATGCCTGCTGGTGAAAGAAATCTCAGAAAAAGGAGAGGGCAAAAATGTTCCTTTTTCCTACAACTAGAGAACAGCCAACACTGATCTGTGAATATGCTAACACAAATGCTGGTTTCTATAAAGTAGGAAAATGAGACCACCTAGTGAATCCTCAGTTCTCATTCTCTTGTCCAGTGTGAAGCCTTTACTAAAATATGTCACCTTATCCTGTTTCTGTTATGAAAACTGCCCTTGCAAGTGTTTTGTGAACATAGGGGCAAGACAGGAATAAAGACGCAGACATGGAGAATGTACTTGAGGACATGGGGAGTGGGGAAGGGTAAGCTGGGACGAAGTGAGAGAGTGGAATGGACATATATACACTACTAAATGTGAAAGAGGTAGCTAGTGGGAAGCAGCCACATAGCACAGGGAGATCATCTCAGTTCTTTGAGACCACCTAGAGGGGTGGGATAGGGAGGGTGGGAAGGAGATGCAAGAGGGAGGGAAGGGGATATGGGGATATATGTATACGTATAGCTGATTCACTTTGTTATACAGCAGAAACTATACTGCAATAAAGATGTTAAAAAAAAGAAAAAGAAAGTGTTTTGTGAAACAGGGACACAAAAACTTTGAAGTTATTGCTACATCCTGTAAAATATGACCTACAACCCAGAAGCCTGCAGCTCTTGTCTTACTTAAATATATCCTGATAATAAAACATAGGTTGGCATATCTTTTTTTCTGAAAGGCTCAGATACTTGTGAGTTGTCGCTGTTAAGCCACAAAAGAGGCCCATTCTCACATCTCCCCTTTCCCACACTGCCGGCAGTACAATCCACCCACAACTCTGTTGGATTCTACAATTAAATGGAAAGTTTCAGAGTCTTTTTAAAAACTGATATTAACATTATCCTAGGAGAATAATTAGAAAAGTGGATGAAAAGAAAAGATATGTGTCTAAGAATGCTCATTGAGTGTACAGATGCTGGCTAAGAAAATCAGCACCTCTCTGATGGCCAGGGGAGAGGGGTTTGACCACCTGAGCATGTCAGTAATCTCATTATGCAGATCAGGCAATTGTGTCACGTCTCCCAGATCATTGGAAACGTGTTATGTGTCAAAGAAAAAAATAAAGCAGGACACTGAACTCGAAACATAGGGTCAAAGAATTTAAAAATCTACTTATGCATTGTGGTTGGCACTGGGTGGCAGAATTATGGGTGATTTTGGTCTTTTTTTCTTTCTATTCCTCTGAATTTTCCACATTTTGTTGAGGTAACATGGGTTCATAACGTTATATAAGTTTCATGTGTACAACATTGTATATCTAATTCTGTATACGTGGTAGCACGCTCACCACCAAGCAATTTAGTTCCTATCCATCACCATACAGTCGCCTCCTTCACTCATTTCACTCTCCCTTGCTCCTTCCCCTTCTGGTAAAACCACTACTCTGTTCTCTGTATCTACATGTTTGCCTTTGTTTGGTTTGTTTTTTTCATTTATTTTGGTTTGTTTGTTTTTTATATTCCACATAGGAGTGAAATCATACAGTATTTGTCTTTCTCCCTTTGATTTATTTCACAAAGCATACTACCCTCGAGGTTTATCCATGTGGTCCCAAATAGCAAGAGTTCATCTTTTTATAGTTGAGTAGTATTCCATTATGTACATATATATGCCATATCTTCTTTATCCATTCATTCATCATTAGGCACTTACTTAGGTTGTTTCCATATCTTGGTGCTTGTACATAATGCCATGATGAACATAGGGGTGCATGTGAATTTTTCACTTTTTCTACAGTGAACATGGTATATTTATAATTAGAAAAAAATTACTAGTATATCATGATGAAACCCCCAAAATATTTGTAAGCATCCCAATGCTTCTGTGTAATGTACCAAATCTCTACTTGGTTTTAACCCTATTCATGTATTTCAAAAAATATCAGTCTAGATAAAAAGTTGATTTATTTGTATTGACACTGTGATTTCTATAATACTCTATAATACTCTATCTTCATCCAAAGTGAACCATTCATGAGAAACTGGACTTTTATCTGTCTTTTTTTTTCTTGACAATATTTAAGAAATCTATACTGCTTAAAATAAATGTTATTTTTCAAAATGCCCTTTCTTTGTTGAAATAATCAGATTATGAACATATCTAGTGAAGACTGAAAAACTATATAGAATTTACAGACCAAATTGTGGGCCCTATGAAATCTAAAATCAGTGCATTAAGTCCTAATTTTTGAGAAAACTGAGCAAAACACAGAAACCACACCGAATTTCTTGAGCAGTGTATGAGCACTACCCAGAACTCTGTGTAGCATGCTATCCCACACATAGCTTCCTTGGGAAGAGATGAAGCTGTCCACATGTGGGGTCATAGCATAGCACCAGGAATCGATTTACTGCTTCTATTAACATCTATCCATTCCCTTACCTTCCATTCTGGTGCAGGTGGCATTCTCCCAGAGATTAGGTTCACTTCCCAAAACTATAACCTCATGATCCTCTCTCAGTGTTCTGCCCATAGACCTAAGAGCAGGTGATGCCATGTTCTCTGGAAGTAGTCCCCACGCTCATTGGCAGCATTTTGATGCTCGGGATTTCCTTGCTGACTGTCCTGGATGAATGTTTCACAATGACCTCCTTCATGCAAATTAAGGCAGCTCTTTCATCAGAGATACCTGGTTTTAATGTCACCAACCCTTGACAGGAGGGGTTCCAGAAGCAGCAGGAATCGAGCAAGAAAAGTGATAGAAAAGGCACATGTGGGCAGCAAATCACAAAAAACTGAGGTAGGAAATGCAGAGTGGGGCTTGTCATCCTAGTCTTAGGACCAGGGCCACTGGACCTCAGCATGGAGACTTTCCCTTAAATATCAAAAAACATTTACAAAACTAAGGCTGTCATTATAAGTAAAACTCATATTCTCATTTGTAAACGGTTGTAAAAATACAGGAAACAGAGGCAGATTTTTAGCAATTTAGCTCTCCTTGCAGGTGGTAAAGGAGCATCGAAGCAGAAATATTGTATCAGTAGTTTCACAAATGTATAAACAATAAATATGAAGGAGTTTACAGGCAATGGTACTGACACTGCTAGGAGACCAATGCTTTTAAAAAATAAGGTTTGTGGGGAAGTTAATCTTGGCTAAGGGCTATAAAAGAATCTATAATTTTAGCTCAGAAACCAAGAGACAATAAAAGTGCCTATTGATTTTTTTTCCCTATGTTTTTCAAAACTTACAGATCCATTGCCTTTCATATCACCGATTAGCTGAAAATTAATGGTGAGAACAAGAGAATGACTAAGCAAACTTGTTCCTGGTGTGGTTGCATCAGTCTGGGTGCTGTGAGTCAGCCAAAGTTCATGAGGACTTGGCTGTGCCCAGGTGGGCCACCAGGATCAGGCATGGACCCAGGAGGATGTTAGATATCCACAAAGGAAGAAGCAATTTGAGCAATTACAAGGCAAAAAAACAAGCAGAGCAAGAGAAACTGCCATTGAAAGTGTCACTGAAAGCCTGAATGTCTGTGATTCAATTGTAACCAGTTATCTGTAGGTTATATTAAGCTCTGACCCACAGAATAGAGTGAAACATACAGAAGAGGATCATCCAGAAACATGCTGGGTCCTTGAGAGAAGGGATCTGAGCAGACAGAGGGGGCTGCAGGTGACAGGTTCATGGGTGCTCATAAGAGGGGCAACTAGAGGTCATTGTGATAGGCTAGAAAAACATCAAAGCTGTAAACATCACGATGTCTGGACTGTGAATGTTACTTTACGTGGCAATAAGGGACTTTATGGATGTGATTGAGAATCTCAGGATAAAGAGATATATCTGGACAAAACTATAATTCAAAAAGATACACGCACCCCTATGTTCATAACAGCACTAGTTCCAATAGCCAAGACATGGAAACAACCTAAATGTCCATAAAGAGACGATGGACGAAGAAGATGTGGGGTACACATACAATGAAATATTACTCATCCATAAAAAATAATGAAATAATGCCATTTACAGCAACATGGATGGACCTAGAGATTATCATACTAAGTGAAGTAAGTCAGAAAGAGAAAGACAAATACCATACGATATCACTTACATGAGGAATCTAGAATGTGACACAAATGAAATTATCTATGAAACAGAAAGAGACTCACAGCCATAGAGAACAAGCTGGCAGTTGCCAAGGGGGAGAGGGGTTGGGGGAGGGATGGATTGGGAGTTTGGGATTAGCAGATGCAAACTATTATATATAGGATGGATAAACAAGGTCTTACTGTATAGCAGAGGGAACTATATTCGATATCCTATGATAAACCATAGTGGAAAAGAATATAAAGAATGTATATATATTTATAACTGAATCACTTTGCTGTGCAGCAGAAATTAATGCAACATTTGTAAAAATGCTAATAAAAAACTAAAACAAAACATAGAGATCGTCTAGGATTCTCCATGAAGACCCAATGCAATTGCATGTACCCTAACAAAAAAAGAGGCAGAGGGAAGTTTCACACACAGACAGAAAAAGGAAGAGGCAGTTTGACCACAGAAGCTGAGACTGGAGTGATGTGGTCACAAGCCAAGGAACGCTGGCAGCCACCAGAAGCTGGAAGAAGCAAGGAACAAATTCTCCCCTTGAGCCTCTGGAGGGAGAGCAACTCTGCTGAGACCTTGATTTTGGCCTGGTGATACCAATTTCAGACTTCTTCTCCAGAAGTGTGAGAGAATAAATTTCTGTTATTTTAAGCTACCATGTTTGTGGCAATTTGTTACAGCAGCTCCAGGAAACTCATACTATCATATCTGTAGCTACATTTCTGAATATTTGGAGTTGGTTACAACTGCCTGATTTCCTATGGGTCTAATAATCTTCTAGATTCCTTTTGTTGTTATTATAAGCACACAAGTTTTAACAACTCCATTTTAAGATCACAGAGGAATATCTGGACCAGGTCAACGGCAGCAACGGTCACCAAGATCTCAGGCCCTGAGCTAAGACTCCCTAATAGCAGGGTTCCTGCCCTTGCTGAGAATAAACACCCAAGAAAGTGTGATTCACTGTGTATTTTGTAAACCCATATGGAGTCTTAGAGTCACATGCAGAGGGGAGCCACTGAGGGTTGTAGGGGTGGAGTGAGAGGATTCTGGCATTGAATATAGAAAGGATGGCAAGGGGAAAGATAATGTAGGTTGTGTTCACTCATTGCTGCAGAAAATCTATAATAAAAGGCAGGCACAGGTAAGTGCCAACTCTCTATCAGGGCCTCCACAGACAATTTTTCTTACACGATCTTACACAGCATTACTATTATCCCCATATACACAATGAGTCTCAAAGAAGTCAGATAAGGAAACCAAGAGGAGAAATATAAGCCAAGGTTTGTCCAACTCCAAAACCAGGGCTCTCTTTGGTTTAATCACTCAGCTGTCCCTACTCACGCCTCCTCCAAGGGCTGCTGCAAGACACAGATGAGGTGTTGCTTGTACAGGGCTACAAGGGTTAGAGCAATCGGATCACTACAATAAAATATAAAAAACAGCAGCACCTTACATAATAGACTTGTTTTCTGAAATTATAATTAGTTGAAAGTAAAGGGAAGGGAGCAGGAAACTCCTCCGGCCCAGGACTGTGTGCAGCCCAATTTACCACCCTGAGGGAGACCTGCTTGGGTGAACTTGGCCTTGGAGCTCCCTGCCTCATATCAGCAATGGCAGGTTCTCTCTGTCCAGATGGTTCTCAGCTCATCCATGATGGCACAAAGGGTATCAACACACCTCCATTGTTTTGAATGCTGCATCATTTAAAAACCCAATTTTAAAATCCTTACATAGAAACACGACTTCAGAGTTCTTCAGAAGCAAGTTCCCCCTCTGCTTGCTGGACACAAACTCCATCCCATGCCAATATCCATCCATCTTCTCCTCACAGAATACCTGCACACACCAGGCTCCCCCTACTCTGGGCTTTTGCTTACCACCTGGACATTTCCCTAAACATCCATCCCTCTTGAACCTCTCTGGTCATCTCAAATCTCTAACAAAACAGAATCTGCCCGTCTCCTCCCCTTCCTTCTATAAGGAAATCTCTGGGCACAGATCAGGTTTCCTTGACACCAGTCAATACCTGGGAGCCCCTGAGAGACCACTCTCCCTCGCATCACCATTAACCAATTCTCCCTCAAATGCTAACCACGCCCCCGCCATGACATCGTCTTCTCTCCTGCCCTGATGACCCCTCCACAGTCAGTATTGTAGCTCTGAGATCTTGGCTGGTCCCCTGACATCCCATGTAGTCTCACCCCTATCTGCCATTTCAGCTCATCTTCTATCATTTTACCAAAACAAAATCTGTATAAAGTCCTACAATGAGATTCCATTGTTCCCATACAAATATTTCGGTCAGGGTCTTTCCTGACCTTTCCTTGCCCCTGACAGGGGCTCTTCTCCCACTGCCAAACCATGCATACTTCCCTGAATGAAGCATGATCTTTCCTGTCTTCCTGCACTGGCCAAGACATTCCTATTCTCTCTTTCTCTTTTTTTTTTTTTAACATCTGTATTGGAGTATAATTGCTTTACAATGGTGGGTTAGTTTCTGCTTTATAACAAAGTGAATCAGCTATACATACACAAATATCCCCATATCTCTTCCCTCTTGCATCTCCCTCCCTCCCACCCTCCCTATCCCACCCCTCTAGGTGGTCACAAAGCACCGAGCTGATCTCCCTATGCTATGCAGCTCCTTCCCACTAGCTATCTAGTTTACATTTGGTAGTGTGTATATGTCCATGCCACTCTCTCACTTTGTCCCAGCTTACTCTTCCCCATGTCTTCAGGTCCATTCTCTAGTAGGTCTGCATCTTTATTCCCGTCCTGCCCCATTCCTATTCTCTCGACCTGAAATATTCTTCCCCAGCTACTCAGACCAATGGATCCCAATTTCCTCTGATTCTTCACTGAAGCAGCCTCTCAGGGAAGCTGCCGTTCTCTGGACCTTCAATGCACTGACCCTGACCTTCATAGCAGCACCCACCACCCTGCATGGAGACGACTCACTTTATTTGTTTCCACCACTAAGACCTTGCCTGGGGCCTTCTCTGTCCATCTTCATTACCATTTCTGATATTACCATAAAGACATTCCAAAAAGCTCTGTGAAATAAACAAATAAATACATGGTTCAAATAGCATAGCTTCACAGGTAAACCTAATCAGATTCTGTCCCACTTGTGTTTAAGGGTAATGAGAGAATAAACCAAGTTAAAAATGATAACATGGTAAAGGGCATAATGTGAGAGAAATGAAAGCAAAAGTAGAGAAGCATATTGACAACAAAGAAAAAAATCAGATTCATTAAGAAGGGATTCTTAAGAAGTAAAGTTAACTTTGTTCTGAGGGTAGTTTCTCTCTCTAGTCAACGACTAAAACAGCATCCTCAATCGCTTCGTGCTAAATTAAGTAGACTGATACTCGAAACTCAGCAGGCGGTCCGGGAGAGAAGCAATTACAGCTCCTGAGTAGCTAAGATGACCTATGCTTGACTGCAGTCTTCTCACATGAAAATCTTTCTGCTTTTCTCCTAGTTAAAAAGGGCCCGATTTCCCTCTTTAGTATGCCAGATATACAGCAACCTGAATGAAATGAATAAATATATGTGCTTTTTCCTCACTCCATGGCAGAGCTGATGGAGAGATGCCGGCCTGTGCACAGCACGCTCTAGAGACACAAGGTTGACAGTGGTTCAGGAAGTATGAGTCTATTTGAACTTCTTTGTACTCAGCTTGCTAGACTCAAAGCTTTCTCCAGGTTTAATGAAGAAATGTTTCAAGGGGCAAAGCGTTCAGTTGGCTTGTTTTAACCCTGGCTCCTCGTCTTTAGTGCAGGTCTGTTTGTGGTGTCTCACCCATGCCGTTAATTGGGAACAGAGATGGTTGCCACAAACTGCTTCTATTCCCTTCTAAGAACTTGCAGTTTATCCTCAAGATCCTTAAAGAATCTGAAAAAGAATGACTATTTGTATAGGGATAACTGAATCACTTTGCTGTACACCTGAAACTAACACAACATTGTAAATCAACTCTAGTCCAATAAAAATTTTAAAAATAAATAAATAAACAAATGAAATAGAATAGATTAAAAACAAAAGGTCCTTAAAGAAATGGGGCCCTGGGACATGCACAGGAAACAAGTTTACACTGCACGTCTTACCTTAGCACCTAGTCAGAATCTTCTGTTCCCTTCCGCCCCCCAAGGGTAGGTCCTGGGTGATTTTACGTCACCTGCTGGACAGCCGAGATTGCCCTTCCTGCTCATGGAGGATTAGAAAGGAGGACATTGGGCAGAAAGGCAGACCTGACAACCTGCAGTGACCCCACTTAGGTGAACATCTCCACAGTATAAGATCGGTATTCTCCTCTTGGTTTATATTTCCAGTTGGTCCTTTTTGCCTGGAGGTGTAATGGCTTCCCTCATCTTTCTGCTATTACTACACAACCTTTAACTCAATTTTTGAAATCTCTCCTCATTGAAGAGCAGAATCCTTTCTTTAAAAGATTGATATTGGCAAGTCGATAAACAGTTAACCCAATTTCTGAAATGGCCTGTGTAGAAGAAAATGTTTACATTTCTGTCTGTCAGTTTTTTTCAATAGAATGAAAAGGATAATTAGAGCAACGTGGGCCATCTCTTCGACAGCAGCTGACTCACAAAATGTGTGAGGAATGACATAAACCTACACGTTGAAGACTCCTTTGCCTGCTTTCCAGAAAGTAGAGAAAGCAACCCCATTAAGATGAGAGCCCTGTGTGTATTCTTTGGAGAAATTTTGACCAACAAATTGCTAAGTTATTAACGTCCGTGTTCTTGTGTTAAGTGGTGATGGTTCTTTAGGGTTATTTAAATGAGTTATTGCACATAAAATGCTCACAGCCATGCCTGGCACAGGGTAAGTGCTCTTGAGAGCTGGTGGATTAAGGAAGGGGGAGTCGTTTCTGCTGGAAGGATATAGAGAGACTTATTAGTAACCTGACATACCCCAAAACAGAGGGGTCCAAGAAGGCCAAATATGAGCCAAGTTCAAAGAGAGTGAGGGTCTCAAACACTTAGAAGCCCCAATATTATAACATCTCTAATCTCACCACAACTCTGCATCCACTGAAGAAGACCCACAACAGTAAATGCAGTGACAGGAGGTCCTGATGCTTCTCCTTACATGGGGATATTTCAGATGCATGCCACCATCAGCAGGCTTGAACATACCAGTAGAGTTTGCTCCCATCCAAGCCACTGTAGAAGGATTATTGATACTCTAAATTAACTAACTTTATAACACCAGAGAGCAGAAAGGGCTGGTAAGAAAGTTATTTTGTACAAGGCTTTCCTGCAGAGCTGTTATGCCATGAGGAGTCTGGCAGGAAAAAGAGATAGCTAGAAATTTTTTAAATGCTTTACCTGAGGTTTAGGGTCTTCTTACCTTTTAATCTCAGTTTTTCTTTATATGAAAGAAAAGTTTTTCTACACATGCATTTTCTTCACTTTGTTACGTTAGGTAATTTTTCTTAAGAATTGTGAATTAATGTGTTAATTTTCTTCTGACAAATGCCCAAGAGTGGAATTGGTAGCACGCCAATGTTCATAGGAGCATTATTTACAATAGCCAAAAAGGTATGGAAGAAACCTAAGTGCCCATCTATAAGTGAATGGTCGAAGTAGACACACACACACACACACAGTGGAATACTACTCAGCCATAAAAAAGAATGAGATCTTGCCATTTGCAACAAGATAGATGGACCTGAAGGGTATTATGCTTAGTGAAATACGTCAGAGAAAGACAAATACTGTATGTTTCACTTACATGTGGAATTTATAAAACAAAACAAACAAACAAATATAACAAAACAGAAACAGACTCACAGATACAGAAAACAAACTAGTGGTTACCAGAGGAGGAGGGTTGGAGGAGGGGTAAATTAGGTGAAGGGGATGAAGAGGTATAAACTTCCAGCTATAAAATAAATGTTGCAGGAGCTTCAAGATGGCACAAGAGTAAGACATGGAGATCAACTTCCTCCCCACAAATACCTCGGAAATACATCTACATGTGGAACAACTCCTACAGAACACCTACTGAATGCTGGCAGAAGACTTCAGACCCTCCAAAAGGCAAGAAATTCCCACGTACCTGGGTAGGGCAAAGGAAAACAGAATAAACAGAGACAAAAGGATAGGGCCGGGACCTGCACCAGTGGGAGGGAGCTGTGAAGGCGGAAAGGTTTCCACACACTAGGAGCCCCTTCATGGGCGGAGACTGCGGGTGGCGGAGGGGGAAAGCTTCGGAGCCGCGGAGGAGAGTGCAGCCACAGGGGTGCGGAGGGCAAAGCAGAGAGTTTCCCGCACAGAGGATTGGTGCTGACGGGCACTCACCAGCCCGAGAGGCTTGTCTGCTCACCCGCTGGGGTGGGCGGGGCTGGGAGCTGAGGCTCGGGTATCGGGTTTCAGTGGGAGCGCAGGGAGAGGACTGGGGCTGGCGGCGGGAAGAGAGCCTGAAGGGGTTAGTGCACCACGGCTAGCCCGGAGGGAGTCCGGGAAAAAGTCCGGAGCTGCCGAAGAGGCAAGAGACTTTTCCTTCCCTCTTTGTTTCCTGGTGCGCGAGGAGAGGGCATTAAGAGCGCTGCTTCAAGGAGCTCCAGAGACGGGCGCGAGCCGCGGCTAAAAGCTTAGACCCCAGAGATGGGCATGAGACACTAAGGCCGCTGCTGCCGCCGCCATTAAGCCTGTGTGCGAGCGCAGGTCACTGTCCACGCCCCCTTTCCCGGGAGCCTGTGCAGCCCGCCACTGCCAGGGTCCCGGGAACCAGGGACAACTTCCCCGGGAGAATGCACAGCGCGCCTCGGGCGGGTGCAACGTCATGCTGGCCTCTGCTGCTGCAGACTCGCCCTGCACTACGTACCCCTCCCTCCCCCCAGCCTGAGTGAGCCAGAGCCCCCAAAGCAGCTGCTCCTTTAACCCCGTCCTGTCTGAGCGAAGAACAGATGCCCTCTGGCGACCTACACACAGAGGTGGGATCAAATCCGAAACTGAGACCCGGGAGCTGTGAGAACAAAGAAGAGAAAGGGAAGTCTCTCCCAGCAGCCTCAGAAGCACTGGATTAAATCTCCACAATCAACTTGATGTACCCTGCATCTGTGGAATACTTGAATAGACAATGACTCATCCCAAATTGAGGAGGTAGACTTTGGGAAAAACGATATATATATATATATTTTTTTCCCCCTTTTTCTCTTTTTGTGAGTGTGTATGTGTATGCTTCTGTGTATGAGTTTTTCTGTATAGCTTTGCTTTGCTTTCACCATTTATCCTAGGGCTCTGTCTGTCCGTTTTGGGGTTTTTTTTAGTATAGTTTTTAGCACTTGTTAGCATTGATGGATTTGTTTTTTGGTTTGCTTGCTCCCTTCTTTCTTTCTTTCTTTCTTTCTTTCCTTTTCTTTTTTATTACTTAAAAATTTTTTTCTTAATAATTATTTTTCATTTTTTATTTTAATAACTATTTTACTTTATTTTATTTTATCTTCATCTTTCTTTCATTCTTTTTTTTTTTCGCCATTTTATTCTGAGCTGTGAGGATGACAGGCTCTTGGTGCTCCAGCCAGGCATCAGGGCTGTGCCTCTGAGGTGGGAGAGCCAACTTCAGGACACTGGTCCACAAGAGACCTCCCAGTTCTACATAATATCAAATAGTGAAAATCTCCCAGAGATCTCCATCTCAATGCCAACACCCAGCTTCACTTAATGACCAGTAAGCTACAGTGCTGGACACCCTATGCCAAACAACTAACAGGACAGGAACACAACCCCACCCATTAGGAGAGAGGATGCATAAAATCATAATAAGTCCACAAACACCCCCAAAACTCACCACCAGACGTGGACCTGCCCACCAGAAAGACAAGATCCACCAGAACACAGGCACTAGTCCCTTCCACCAGGAAGCCTACACAACCCACTGAACCAACTTTAGCCACTGGGGACAGACACCAAAAACAACGGGAACTATGAACCTGCAGACTGCAAAAAGGAGACCCCAAACACAGTAAGATAGGCAAAATGAGAAGACAGAAAAACACACAGCAGATGAAGGAGCAAAGCAAAAACCCACCAGACCTAACAAATGAAGAGGAAATAGGCAGTCTACCTGAAAAACAATTCAGAATAATGGTAGTAAAGATGATCCAAAATCTTGGAAATAGAATAGAGAAAATGCAAGAAACATTTAACAAGGACCTAGAAGATGCAAAGATGAAACAATCAATGATGAACAGCACAATAAATGAAATTAAAAATACTCTAGAAGGGATCAAAAGCAGAATAACTGAGGCAGAAGATTGGATAAGTAACCTGGAAGATAAAATAGTGGAAATAACTACTGCAGAGCAGAATAGAGAAAAAAGAATGAAAAGAACTCAGGACAGTCTCAGAGACCTCTGGGACAACATTAAATGCACCAACATTTGAATTATAGGGGTTCCAGAAGAAGAGAAAAAGAAAGGGACTGAGAAAATATTTAAAGAGATTATAGTCGAAAACTTCCCTAATATGGGAAAGGAAATAGTTAATCAAGGCCAGGAAGCACAGAGAGTCCCATACAAGATAAATCCAAGGAGAAACACACCAAGACACATATTAATCCAACTGTCAAAAATTAAATACAAACAAAACATATTAAAAGCAGCAAGAGAAAAACAACAAATAACACACAAGGGAATCCCCATAAGGTTAACAGCTGATCTTTCAGCAGAAACTCTGCAAGCCAGAAGGGACTGGCAGGACATACTTAAAGTGATGAAGGAGAAAAACCTACAACCAAGATTACTCTACCCAGAAAGGATCTCATTCAGATTTGATGGAGAAATTAAAACGTTTACAGACAAGCAAAACCTGAGAGAGTTCAGCACCACCAAACCAGCTTTACAACAAATGCTAAAGGAATTTCTCTAGGCAAGAAACACAACAGAAGGAAAAGACCTACAATAACAAACCCAAAACAATTAAGAAAATGGGACTAGGAACATACATATCAATAATTATCTTAAATGTAAATGGATTAAATGCTCCCACCAAAAGACACAGACTGGTTGAATGGATACAAAAACAAGACCCATATATATGCTGTCTACAAGAGACCCACTTCAGACCTAGAGACACATACAGACTGAAAGTGAGAGGATGGAAACAGATATTCCATGCAAATGGAAACCAAAAGAAAGCTGGAGTAGCAATTCCCATATCAGACAAAATACACTTTAAAGTAAAGTCTATTAGAAGAGACAAAGAAGGACACTACATAATGATCAAGGGATTGATCCAAGAAGAAGATATAACAATTGTAAATATTTATGCACTCAACATAGGAGCATATCAATACACAAGGAAAATACTAACAGCCATAAAGAGGAAAACCACAGTAACACATTCATAGTAGGAGACTTTAGCACCCCATTTCACCAATGGATAGATCATCTAAAATGAAAATAAATAAGGAAACACAAGCTTTAAATGATACATTAAACAAGATGGACTTAATTGATATTTATAGGACATTCCATCCAAAAACAACAGAATTCACATTTTTCTCAAGGGCTCATGGAACATTCTCCAGGATAGATCATATTTTGGGTCACAAATCAAGCCTTTGAAAATTTAAGAAAATTGAAATTGTGTCAAGTATCTTTTCCAACCACAAAGCTATGAGGCTAGATATCAATCACAGGAAAAGATCTGTAAAAAAAACACAAACATATGGAGGCTAAACAATTCACTACTTAATAATGAAGTGATCACTGAAGAAATCAAAGAGGATATAAAAAAAATACCTAGAAAAAAATGACAACGGAGACACATCGAACCAAAACCTATGGGATGCAGCAAAAGCAGTTCTAAGAGGGAAGTTTATAGCAATACAGTCCTACCTTAAGAAACAGGAAACATCTCGAATAAACAACCTAACCTTGCACCTAAAGCAATTAGAGAAAGAAGAACAAAAAGCCCCCAAGGTTATCAGAAGAAAAGAAATCATAAAGATCAAATCAGAAATAAATGAAAAAGAAATAAAAGAAATGACAGCAAAGAACAATAAACTAAAAGCTGGTTCTTTGAGAAGATAAAAAAAATTGATAAACCATTAGCCAGACTCATCAAGAAAAAAAGGGAGAAGACTCAAATCAATAGAGTTAGATATGAAAAAGGAGAAGTAGCAACTGACACTGCAGAAATACAAAAGATCATGAGAAATTACTACAAGCAACTCTATGCCAATAAAATGTACAACCTGGAAGAAATGGACAAATTCTTAGAAATGCACAACGTGCCAAGACTGAATCAGGAAGGAATAGAAAATATGAACTGACCAATCAAAAGCACTAAAATTGAAACTGTGATTAAAAATCTTCCAACAGGGCTTCCCTGGTGGCACAGTGGTTGAGAGTCCGCCTGCCAATGCAGGGGACACGGGTTCATGCCCCAGTCCAGGAAGATCCCACATGCTGTGGAGCGGCTGGGCCCATGAGCCATGGTTGCTGAGCCTGTGCATCCGGAGCCTGTGCTCCACAACGGGAGAGGCCACAGCAGTGAGAAGCCCACGTACCGCAAAAATAAAAAAATCTTCCAACAAACAAAAACCCAGGACCAGATGGCTTCACAAGCGAATTCTATCAAACATTTAGAGAAGAGCCAACACCTGTCCTTCTCAAACTCTTCCAAAATATAGCAGAGGGAAGAACACTCCCAAACTCATTCTATGAGGCCACCATCACCCTGATACCAAAACCAGACAAAGATGTCACAAAAAAAGCCTGTAGGCCAATATCACTGATGAACATAGATGCAAAAATCCTCAACCAAATATTAGCAAACAGAATCCAACAGCACATTAAAAGGATCATACACCATGATCAAGTGGGGCTTATCCCAGGAACACAAGGATTCTTCATTATATGTAAATCAATCAACGTGATACACAACATTAACAAACTAAAGGAGAAAAACCATACGATCACCTCAATAGATGCAGAGAGAGCTTTCAACAAAATTCAACACACATTTATGATAAAAACCCTCCAGAAAGTAGGCGTACAGGGAACTTTCCTCAACATAATAAAGGCCACATATGAAAAACCCAAAACCAACATTGTCCTCAATGGTGAAAAACTGAAAGCATTTCCACTAAGATCAGGAAGAAGACAAGGTTGCCCACTCTCACCACTCTTATTCAACATAGTTTTGGAAGTTTTAGCCATAGCAATCAGAGAAGAAAAGGACATAAAAGGGATCCAAATTGGAAAAGAAGAAGTAAAGCTGTCACTGTTTGCAGATGACATGATACTATACATAGAGAATCCTAAAGATGCTACCAGAAAACTACTAGAGCTAATCAATGAATTTGGTAAAGTAGCAGGATACAAAATTAATGCACAGAAATCTCTGGCATTCCTATACACTAATGATGAAAATCTGAAAGTGAAATAAAGAAAACACTCCCATTTACCATTGCAACAAAAAGAATAAAATATCTAGGAATAAACCTACCTAAGGACACAAAAGACCTGTATGCAGAAAATTATAAGACACTGATGAAAGATATGAAAGATGATACAAATAGATAGAGAGATATACCATGTGCTTGGATTGGTAGAATCAACATTGTGAAAACGACTCTACTACCCAAAGCAATCTACAGATTCAATGCAATCCCTATCAAACTACCACTGGCATTTATCACAAAACTAGAACAAAAAATTTCACAATTTGTATGGAAACACAAAAGACCCCGAATAGCCAAAGCAATCTTGAGAACAAAAACGGAGCTGGAGGACTCAGGCTCCCTGACTTCAGACTATACTGCAAAGCTACAGTAATCAAGACAGTACAGTACTGGCACAAAAACAGAAAGAAAGACCAATGGAACAGGATAGAAAGCCCAGAGATAAACCCATGCACATATGGTTACCTTATTTTTGATAAAGGAGGCAGTAATATACAATGGAGAAAGGACAGCCTCTTCAATAAGTGGTGCTGGGAAACTGGATAGGTACATGTAAAAGTATGAGATTAGATCACTTCCTAACACAATACACAAAAATAAGCTCAAAAAATGGGTTTCCCTTGTGGCACAGTTGTTGAGAATCTGCCTGCTACTGCAGGAGACACAGGTTTGAGCCCTGGTCTGGGAAGATCCCACATGCTGCGGAGAAACTAATCCCGTGAGCCACAGCTACTGAGCCTGTGCGTCTGGAGCCTGTGCTCCACAACAAGAGAGGTCGCAACAGTGAGAAGCCCATGCACCGTGATGAAGAGTGGCCCCCGCTCACCGCAACTAAAGAAAGCCCTCGCACAGAAACGAAGACCCAATGAAGCCAAAAATAAATAAATAAATTTATTTTTTAAAAAAATAATAAATAAGCTCAAAATGGATTAAAGACTTAAATGTAAGGCCAGACACTATCAAACTCTTAGTGGAAAACATAGGCAGAACACTCTATGACATAAATCAGAGCAAGATCCTTTTTGACCCACCTCCTAGAGAAATGGAAATAAAAACAAAAATAAACAATTGGGACCTAATGAAACTTCAAAGCTTTTGCACAGCAAAGGAAACCATAAACAGACCTAAAAGGCAATCTTCAGAATGGGAGAAATATTTGCAAATGAAGCAACTGACAAAGGATTAATCTCCAATATTTACAAACAGCTCATGAAGCTCAATAACAAAAAAACAAACAACCCAATCCAAAAATGGGCAGAAGACCTAAATAAACATTTCTCCAAAGAAGATATACAGATTGCCAACAAAGACATGAAAGAATGCTCAACATCATTAATCTTTAGAGAAATGCAAATCAAAACTACAATGAGATATCATCTCACACCAGTCAGAATGGCCATCTTCAAAAAATCTAGAAACAATAAATGCTGGAGAGGGTGTGGAGAAAAGGGAATGCTCTTGCACTGCTGGTGGGAATGTGAATTGGTACAGCCACTATGGAGAACAGTATGGAGTTTCCTTAAAAAACTAAAAACAGAACTACCCTACCACCCAGCCATCGCAGTAGTGGGCATATACCCTGAGAAAACCATAATTCAAAAAGAGTCATGTACCAAAATGTTCATTGGAGCTCTATTTACAATAGCCAGGAGATGGAAACAACCTAAGTGTCCATCGACAGATGAATGGATAAAGAAGATGTGGCACATATATACAATGGAATATTACTCAGCCATAAAAAGAAAGGAAATTGAGTTATTTGTAGTGAGGTGGATGGACCTAGAGTCTGTCATACAGAGTGAATTAAGTCAGAAAGAGAAAGACAGATACCGTATGCTAACACATATATATGGAATCTAAGAAAAAAATGTCATGAAGAACCTAGGGGTAAGACAGAAATAGACACAGACCTACTAGAGAATGGGCTTGAGGATATGGGGAGGGGGAAGGGTAAGCTGTGACAAAGTGAGAGAGAGACATGGACATATATACACTACCAAACCTAAAATAGATAGCTAGTGGGAAGCAGCCGCATAGCACAGGGAGATCAGCTCGGTGCTTTGTGACCACCTATAGGGGTGGGATAGGGAGGGTGGGAGGGAGGGAGATGCAAGAAGGAAGAGATATGGGAACACATGTATATGTATAGCTGATTCACTTTGTTATAAAGCAGAAACTAACACACTGTTGTAAAACAATTATATTTCAATAAATATGTAAAAAAAAAAAAAAAAAACCTGGGGCATTTTATTCTGATTAAGGAAGGAACAGCCATACAATTCCCAGTCAGCACTGCTTGCACTTGCTTGGTAAGTTCCTTTCACTTTGTGGGTGTCTGACTGTGTTCAAAAGAGTTCTGATCCAGTTGATGATTTCAGAGCCTTTAATTAAGCAAAGATTCATGTCCTTACCTCTGAATAACTGAATGTAACTATACCTTGAGGGCAATGCTTATTTAAATAAACACGGCAATTCGAGCTCAAAAGCCCATTTCCAAATAAAATGCAACAGAGTAGTTCATAATTTAAATATCTGCTTCACATCACCTAAAGGAACGTTTGGATTTCTATCATGGATGCTAATGGAGCACAAATAATGAAATGTGGCTAACCCTCACGAAACTAAAAGGCATGTACTAGGAAGAAAATAAGAGGCTGTCATAGTGAAGAGCACACAGTGTTAACGTGAGGATTAATGCCTATATAGGGTCAGCAGGTAATAAATGGTGATTTGTTTATTAGGCTGTAAATTTTGTCTTTATTATGGGGGTTTTCCCAGCCTTATACCCTAAAATGAACACTCTTCTGTTACTTATAAAACCAAGTTAAATCCCAGATCTTCCACTTCCCATGTGACCGTGGGTAAGTTACTTTACTTCCCTGAATCTCAATTTCCTCATCTGTCCAGTGGAATGACTGACTTCCCTCAAAGAGTGCAAATCTAAGCAGAGTGCTTGCCTGTAGTATATAATATTAATATTAGTTTAAAAGTCAATTAAAATCAGTGCTTAAAATCAGGAGTGTGCATCACTAAAAATCTTCATGGCAGTATATCTGTATAACTATATCCATCAGGAAGATGTAGGAAAGTTATTGTTTCATAGAACAATTAAGCATATGATAGGCCAGAAGCTCCCTTGAAAGGAAAAGTCCCTTGGAAGGAATATGATTCAAACTGGCACTGCGCTCCATCTCTTACAAAGCTGTCCATGCATTCAAACACACATTTACTGAGTTCTCGCTTCATTTCTTTGATTCTCCATTTCATATGACACATCGATTTTCCACAATGTGCCAAGATCCGTGCACTTGATTTCACATTCATTATTTTGTCACTGCTCAGAAAAATGTTTAAAGTATTATCAATTCAATATTTTGTAAAATGAGAAAACAGCAACTCAGACTATTGGAGGGGAATCTCCAAAGTTACATCAGTGAAGAAAAGAAAAGCCAGTGTTGGACCTTGTGTTGCAGCCTCCAGGCCTGTTGAAATATCCCATGTGGCTAAAACCGCCAGACATGAACTGGGTGCTGAGGGTTCCATTAACTACCTCAGGTACATATGTGTGTGCCCTACCCTCTCTTTCCCAAAGAGCAGCCAGTCACCTCTGAAAACCACAGGTCTGGCCATTTCTTACCTGCTCACCACAGGTAGAGGTCTGGCCGCTGCACTCAGACTGAAATCCCAAAGCTTAGCCCTTCACCATGGCCATGCCTGCTCTCTAGCCTCACCTCTGGCTTACTCCCTCCATCCCCACCCCATCCAGCCATCGCACTGTCATACCCAGCTCTTCCCTGCTTCTGCCTGGGTCCTCCTTTGCTGGACTCTCTGCCATACATATTTCAAACCGAATTAAAGTCCGTGTCTTCTTCTTGGACTCATACCGACTCACTCATTGTTCTACTTCTATTATGGTTTATTCTTTACTAGAGAAGCAGAGTCACTAAGCTACTGCTCTAACCTAAAACAGAGCTGCCCTTGAGCCTGCCTGACTGACAAACTGTGTCAGCCAAACTGACACAGCAAAAGTAAACAGTCTATCTAAGCCATTGCATTATAGGGTTGTTTGTTATGCAGCAACAGCTAACTGATACACTGATTTTAGGGTTTGCCTTAGAGATTACAACATGCACCTTCAATTTATTAAACTCTGATATTAATTGATACTTCCCAGATGATGCAAAGAATTTGAACACATAAACTCCATTTACCCATTCAAATGTATGTTACTTTTGTGTATATTAAATATTTATTTATTCAAACTCTACCTATTATTAGTAGGGTAGTTTTTTTACCATCACTCTTTATATTTATCCTATTTATTAAACCTAATTTCTTCCTGTCTCTCTAACCTTCTAGGTTGGAATTAATTTCACTCTGCCTAAAGATAGCCCTTTAGAATTTCTGTTAGAGCAGTTCTACTGGTTACAAATGCCCTTGATTATTTTTTGTCCCAAAATGTTTTTATTTCACCTTTATTTTTGCTGTAAATTGAATTCTAAATTGGCAGTTATTTTACATGAGCACAAGAAAAAGAGACACTATTTTCTGGTTTTAATTTTTGTTATCGTTCTCAGGATTTGATCTAGATGTTGTTTATCTGAAAGTTAATATTTATTATTTCTCACTTTCTTTTAAGATATTTATATTTCTCTTTGGTATTATCAGCTTCACTATTTTATTTTCAATCTTTTCTCTCTGAAGTCTGCCATGACTCTGATTTAATAAGTTTCATTTCTTCTTATTTTATTCTGTATATCTTTTCTACTTCTTGTATTTTTAAATCCTTTTACATTTCTGTGTCTAAATTTGGATTTTTCTTGCCCATCTTCCAGTTCACTAACTCTCTCTTAAGCTGTGGCTCCTGTGCTGCTAAATCCACTTATTGAGTTCTTAATTAACTTATAACATTTTGCATCTCTAGAATTTCTATTTGGTTCTTTTTCAAAATTGCAGTGTCACTTTTTTGTTTCTAGAACTGTTCATCTTTTTAGCCTTTTTTTCATTATCTTCTGATTATAGCAAGTATCATTATTTAAAAGTTTGTACTTGGTGACTCCAATATCTCATAGCTTTTCATGTTTTCTTTTTCTTTTCATTCATGTGGTTTCCCTATGTATGCCAGGCTATCTTTGATTTTTGTGCCAAGAATTTTATTTTTCTTGACCCCTAGGTCACTAGCAATCTATGATCAAAGTTATCCAGTTTCAGAAAGTGATGTTTTTCTGAGCACCCAGGTGACTCAAAGTTAGGCTGCAGCCTATGTAAAAGCTGGTTTCCTAGGGTGCAAACTTTCACATTCCAAGAAAAGGCAAAAGAGATTTATCAAGGTCCTACTTTGGTGGACCTCCAACTCCCACATTGGTCCCCCTAAGAGCCTGACAAATGAACCACTTCACCTCTTAACCTGTGTTGTATAATGGCAGATGCTCCAAGGCCAACACTGTCCAAATGCTAACTTCACCCTTATGGATTTCTCCTAGTCTTGGCCAAATAACTCAGTACCTTGTTAAGCCTCTTTTGTGTTCAAGAACATTTTTTAACATCTTTATTGGATTATAATTGCTTTACAGTGGTGTGTTAATTTCTGCTGTATAACAAAGTGAATCAGCTATACATATACATATATCCCCATATGTCCTCCCTCCTGTGCCTCCCTCCCACCCTCCCTATCCCACCCCTCTAGGTGGTCACAAAGCACCTAGCTGATCTCCCTGTGCTTCAAGAACATTTTATAACCTATAATTTACTCTATATGTTGTTCCAGTAGTCTTTAGTGGGAGGGTTGAACTGAATTCCTAGTCCACTAACATGCTAGTAGAAACCTCCCTCTTTTGCTCTTAAATACACAAATCTGGCCTTCTTCATGCACAATGCCACTGAAATTTGAAACAGTTATTGTTAAATCCAATCTTCCCAATACATCAATCTAATCCTAACCCTCAGTAGATAACCTTTATTCACTACTAAGCAGTATGTTAGTGCTCTCCCCCAATATTTTCTATCTATACATAGAAACATACAAGTGTATACACACACACACACCCTTGCACACATGTAGACCAAGAAAAGTGCAAAGTACACATATTGATATGTAACTCACTCTTTTCACTTAACAGTTTAAGTGTTTAATTTTTTACACACTAAATCTTTTGCATGTCAATGTCTATAATCACATGCCATTCTTATTAAAATGTATGTATCACTCCAGGTGTGTATTTACTAAAATGTATTCTCTTATTCTCTTTTTGACTGACATTTAGTAATTTTCTTTCCATTTTCCTAAATTTTAAATAATGCTGCAATTAATTCCCTTGAATATGAATATATAGATTCTTGTGCAATTTTATTTTGGCATAGATTCCTTGAAATGTTAATACTGAGTCACAATGTACAGGGATTTAACATTTTTAACTTAAAAATCTAATAAGATACTGCCAAATATCTTCACTACATTTGGAAATCTTAATTTCTTACTTTGTGACAAATTGGTATGAAATTCCAGTTCTAACTTCAGTTTATGTTGATTTACATTTAATGGACACCTAATTGAAAAAAGAAACCTCATGGGACTATATGATCTTCAATAAAATAATCCTGAATTTACTAAATTATGATACTTATTTGTCTATTTCATCAAGCAATTGTGCAAAAGTTTTATTAAAATTTGGCTATTAAACATCTATGTTCTATAATGTCAATCAATTAATCTTTCAAAGTAATCAGAATGTGCATCCTTTTTTTTGTGACCATTTTTTTAACCCATCTCTCTGTAACTCTGAAGTTTCTTCTCATATCTTAAAAATTTATATGATTTTTTTTAACTTTTTATTTTATATTCTAGTATAGTTGATTAACAACGTTGTGTTCTTTTCAGGTGGACAGCAAAGTGATTCAGTTATACATATACATGTATCTATTCTTTTTTCAAATTCTTTTCCCATTTATGTTGTTACATAATATTGAGCAGAGTTCCCTGTGCTATCCAGTAGGTCCTTGTTGGTTATCCATTTTAAATATAGCAGTGTGTACATATCAGTCCCAAACTCCCAATCTATCCCTTCCCCACCCCATAACCATAAGTTTCTTTTCTAAGTCTGTGAGTCTGTTCCTGTTTGTAAATAAGTTAATTTTTATCATTTCTTTTTAGATTCTGCATATAAGTGATATCATATAATATTTCTGTTTCTCTGTCTGACTTACTTCACTCAGTATGGCAATCTCTAAGTCCATCCATGTTGCTGCAAATGGCATTATTTTATTCTTTTTAATGGCTAATATTCCATTATACACACACACACACACACACACACACACCCCACATCTTCTTTATCCATTCATCTCTCGATGGACATTTAGGTTGCTTCCATGTCTTGACTATTGTAAACAGTGCTGCAATGAGCATTGCATTACATGTATCCTTTCAGACCATGTTTTTCTCTGGATATATGCCCAGGACTGGGATTGCAGGATCATATGGTAGTTCTATTTTTAGTTTTTTAAGGAACCTCCATACTGTTCTCCATAGTGACTATAACAATTTACATTCCCACCACCTGTGTAGGAAGGTTCCCTTAGAATGTGCACACTTTTATGTGTTAAAGAAATAGGTTTAAAACTCACTGAAAGTCATCATTTGGAAGATTATTAGATGACAGAAAATTGTTTTCAGTTTTTTAAGTATGTGGACATAAATAATTTTAAAGAGGACAATAACTTCAGCAACACTATCATATGGCTCCAATTACAATGAAGAAAATATATCCATATGTCTGTTTCCCAATGCTTTTGTCAGAGTGAATGTTCCTTTCAAAATGTTATTGCTTTCTCATGCTTTGTTAAAATGCCATCTTTACCTGGAAGAAATATGTTAGCTGTTTTTTTTAATGGAAGTGTAGTTGATTTACAATATTATATTAGTTGCAGGTGTATAGCATAGTGAGTATTTTTGCAGAGAATACTCCATTATAAGTTATTACAAGATAATGGCCATAATTCCCTGTGCTATACACTGTATTTTTCTTGCTTATTTATTTTATACATAGTAGTTTGTGAAGGGGGGAGGGACAAGTTAGGGGTGGTAGGTATAGGATTAACAGATACAGTAGCTGTTTTTACACTTAGAAGCTACTTACTACTGGCATCATGTCTCAGGATGTCATCTTGTGGGAAGGGGTGGACGAGGCTCCTCTCCCCACCCCCGCCCCATTATTTCCCCCATAGTTGAAAAGAGCATGTGCTCTTCTGAGACAGGCAGCGTTTCCCAGGTGTTAGGGACACCACAAGAGAGCCCTTTGGCACAACACAGATCTTTCTTATGCTGTTGGGAATCAGGGTTTGGAGAGCAGTAAAATGTGGGTGCAAATATACAGAGAAAGAGTTCCCATTTATTATACCCCAAAGAGATTAATAAGCCCAAGCCCAAGGCAATATAACAAGGAACGTTTTAGAAAGCATTGTCAGAAACTGTCTTCTCCCCCCAAGGTAAATCATAGCTTCAATGGAGTAGGTGTCCAGGACCCAGCAATCCATCTAATGATCACCCAAAATTCACTCCTTTTGGGCAGATTGCTGTGTAGAGCTCAGCTGACAGAGATGTGACAAGGGGGAATCCCATTAGGACAAACTTCCTGACAGGTAACAGACACATGGCCTGAGGTTAAATCCAAATGTCTTCTTCAAATAGTTAATGTTGCACAGAGAATGCAGAAATGTGACCAGTTCTTATTTTACCTTGATACTCAAACAACATATATCTGAAATTGAAATGCTGATTGTCCTAATTATCATTAGTATTCATATTATTTACAAGCCAGATAAATTACAGGCTTACCTTCTGTTTTTGATAACTATATTATGAATCAATTATGATATCTACCTAGATTTGAAAATTTCTGACGTGAGGAAGATCAACAAATTCACTGATCTTATAACAGTTAAAAATAATGTGTATTCATTATGTGAAAATGATAAAAACATTTTCTCTGGAGATCAGGTTCTATTAAAGTACAATACAAGTCATTGCAGTTTTGTGAATTCAGCTCGTTCTTTGCAAAATTATTCATACCTGATTTAAATATTCTTTTTTTTAATTTTTTTATTAGTTTCTGCTTTATAACAAAGTGAATCAGTCATACATATACATCCGTTCCCACATCCCTTCCCTCATGCATCTCCCTCCCTCCCACCCTCCCCATCCCACCCCTCCAGGCAGTCACAAAGCACTGAGCTGATCTCCCCGTGCTCTGCGGCTGCTTCCCACTATCTATCTACCTCACGTTTGGTAGTGTATACATGTCCATGCCTCTCTTTCACTTTGTCACAGCTTACCCTTCCCCCTCCCCATATCCTCAAGTCCATTCTCAAGTAGGTCTGTGTCTTTATTGCCGTTTTACCCCTAGGTTCTTCATGACATTTGTTTAAATTCCATATATATGTGTTAGCATACGGTATTTGTCTTTCTCTTTCTGACTTACTTCACTCTGTATGACAGACTCTAGGTCTATCCACCTCATTACAAATAGCTCAGTTTCGTTTCTTTTTATGGCTGCGTGCACTGCTGGTGGGAATGTGAATTGGTACAGCCACTATGGAGAACAGTATGGAGGTTCCTTAAAAAACTAAAAATAGAACTACCATATGACCCAGCAATCCCACTACTAGGCATACACCCTGAGAAAACCATAATTCAAAAAGAGACATGTACCAAAATGTTCATTGCAGCTCTATTCACAATAGCCCGGAGCTGGAAACAACCTAAGTGTCCATCATCGGATGAATGGATAAAGAAGATGTGGCACATATATACAATGGAATATTACTCAGCCATAAAAAGAAATGAAACTGAGCTATTTGTAATGAGGTGGATAGACCTAGAGTCTGTCATACAGAGTGAAGTAAGTCAGAAAGAGAAAGACAAATACCGTATGCTAAATATTCTTACATCCTGCCACAGTGCAGCAGATACTCACTTTGTACCAGATAGGGTTCAGGTACTGGACAAAGATGAAAAACAACCCAAGCTCCTCATTCTACTTTAGTCATGTGTTTGTTTGTCTTCCTTTCCTACTAGGAAATCAGTACCTTGAGGACAGAGCCCGTGGGATTCATGTCTGCATAGCACATGAAATAATATCCTGTAGCATCTCAAATATGCTGTTGAATTAACTAATGAATCGATCCAATTACTGTTCTTTCTTAAATTCAAGTCTTGGCTCCAAGGGATCAGTGGTTTCATTTTCGGTGGGAATCAGTAATTCTTGACAAACCCAACAGTTTCTTCTCTAAAAGATGAGCTGATCAGTAACGACACTTTTCTTGGAATGCTTGCACTGTGATTTCGGCATTCCCAAGAGGTGGAAAGCTATGGTATCATAACGCTTACCTGCCTTCACCACGAGTGTCTGTATAGAAGAGAAAGGCCAGCATTACAAAAATGACTTCATTGTAAAAGATAAAACCCCAGCCTTTGATGATGCCATGTGTCGAGTCTGACATCTGTCCCACTCGCCCCACCCCCGAGGAGTTTCTAGCAGAGAAAAGGGAACCAGGACAGGTAAACAAATATCCTGAGTAAGGCTGATGACCTGTATGGCCAGTGCCCAGAGAGTAGCAGATGCTCTGGGAATGCAGAGGAAGAGCAGTCCCTTCTGGGTCTGGGCATCCACTGCATCTCCTTAAAAATATAGCCTCTGTTTCCATTGCCTCAGGCACTGGCGGAGAAGTCAGCCAGGTTTGGATGTGGGTTCCTGCTTTGTTGCTCACAGCAGCATGGTATTGTCTGTTGCTTAGCCTTCTGCACTTCCATACCCTCACATGTCAAATGGGAATAAAAATACTTACCTTGAAGGTTTTAATAAAAAAAAAACAAATGTGTGACTAGTGCAATGATGAGTCCACATCACTACCGGTTTACTGGAATCTGAACCATGACCAAGACAAACAAGGACATTTCCCTCAAAGAGCTGACTTTCCCCTCAGTGGGTGGATGAGCAAGAAGCAAGAATGAATGAATAAGGCCTGGAATTGACAAGTGAAATAAAAAATTAAGCTGGCAATAGGGAGAGACTGGCTTCAGAGTAGGGTGCTCTGATGGCAGGAACCTGTGAGTAAGACAAGAACGCAAGGTCATCAGCCCATCAGAGCCTACTTTCCTAACCACAAACACTATAGCTTCGTTCACAGTGATGCATGTTTGCTACTTGTGCCAAGCATCGCTGGGCTTCCTGTTCTGTCTTGTGGCCCAGAAGCTCCTCTAACAAACCTGGGTAGTTTTTACACCTGTGGCCTTGGTGGCTGAGAATCATGCTGTTGTAGCATTTGTACACTTGTAAGTCTAGTCATTGACCTACAAAGGAAGCGTAATTATGGCTTTGGTACAAAAAGCACATTGAACACTAGGTTCACTTTTCTAAAATATGGAATGAGATTTCATTAAACTTTCCAAAATTAAAGAAATACAACTTAAGGGTTTTTATTTAAAATTATGAGTTGTTCACTATAATTTGTACTTTCATCTCTAATTTTAATAAATAATTTTGGATCTTTAGAATATAAATGACATTTTGGAAAAAAATCTTAAAATGATCTCAAATTTTCAAAAATTTTACATTTTCTTTAATATACTTTTTTTTCTCTGTCTCTAATTTATTTATTTTTTTTAATTTTTTGCTTTATAACAAATTTAATCAGTCATACAGAGTGAAGTAAGTCAGAAAGAGAAAGACAAATACTGTATGCTGACATATATATATGGAATTTAAGAAAAAAAATGTCATGAAGAACATAGGGGTAAGACAGGAATAAAGACACAGACCTACTAGAGAATGGACTTGAGGATATGAGGAGGGGGAAGGGTAAGCTGTGACAAAGTGAAAGAGCGGCATGGACATATATACACTACCAAACGTAAGGTAGATAGCTAGTGGGAAGCAGCCGCATAGCACAGGGAGATCAGCTCGGTGCTTTAATATACTTTTTAAAGTGCACTTTTAATACAATGATATTTTACTGTTTAATCATTTAGATTGTTATTGTCTAACATAATATCAGTTTTGTTCAAATTATATTAAAATAATAATAAATTGTATGGAATAAATATACAGTAACTTACAAATTACACAGGTATGTAATTATTACTACTGCAACCTACATAGCCCATGAACAAGACATCCAGATATGAGCAATGATGATCAATTTCTATTTTTTAATTAATTAATTTATTTGGCTACATTGGGTCTTTGTTGCTGTGCCCATGCTTTCTCTACTTGCGGCGAGCGAGGACCACTCTTCATTGCGGTGCGTAGACTTCACGGGTTTCTCACTGCAGTGGCTTCTCTTGTTGTGGAGCACAGGCTGTAGGTGCACGGGCTTCAGTAGTTGTGGCTCGTGGGCTCTAGAGCTTAGGCTCAGTAGTTGTGGCACACGGGCTTAGTTGCTCCGCGGCATGTGGGATCTTCCCAGACAAGGGCTCGAACCCATGTCCCCTGCATCAGCAGGCGGACTCTCAACCACTGTGCCACCAGGGAAGCCCAAGGATGATCAATTTCAGTTGACTTTTATTCTAGATGACTTTCAGTGATTTGAAACAATAGTTTTTAATTTGTTCATTAAAGTGGTACACTTGTCAGGAAGGATGAAGAAATATATTTAAGTTTTTATTAGCTTGACTTATAACTTTAAGATATTTATATATATGGAGTGCAGGCCACCATGTGTAACCTTGTCATGACTTCCCTGAATAGGAATAGCTGAAATGAATACATAGTATGCCAATGATAGGGCTGTAGAAAAAGTGACTCAGTGTAAGGGACACATGGGTGCCAAATGACACATGAGCAGACCACTGAAGGAAGAGAAGGAGCAGGCAGTGTGGATACCTGAACAGGAGGATAATGAAGGAGAAATGATAAGTGCAAAGGTGCAATGCGGGAGCACCCTGATGTGTTCAGAAAAGATGGAGAGAGAGAGAGATGGGATTTGAGGAGATACTTTGACTTTCATCTGTTTTATAGATTGGGTTTTTTTGGAATAAATCACTGGAAAAACAAAAAGAGAAATTGCTGCCAAAATGCTTGAAAAATTCCTGTGAATGATCATGGTTTGCTCTTTGCTCTGGTGTCAAGGAAACTCAGGGCTATTTCTGTGAGCCTGTGCTGGTGATTAAACAGTATGAAAAGATGCTCAATATCATTAGTTATTAGGGAAATTCAAATCAATACTACGATGAGGTATCACCTCACACTGGTCAGAATGGTCATCATCAAAAAATCTACAAACAATAAATGCTGGAGAGGGTGTGGAGGAAAGGGAACCCTCATGCACTGTTGGTGGGAATGTAAATTGATACAGCCAGTATGGAAAACAGTATGGAGGTTCCTTAAAAAACTAAAAATAGACCTATGATATGACCCAGCAATTCCACTCCTGGGCATATACCTGGAGAAAACCATAATTCAAAAAGATGCATTCACCTCAATGTTCATTGCAGCACTATTTACAATAACCAGGACATGGAGGCAACCTAAATGTCCATCAAGAGAGGAATGGATAAAGATGATGTGGTACATATATACAATGGAATACTACTTGGCCATTAAAAGGAATGAAATTGTGCCATTTGCAGAGACGTTGATGGACCTAGAGACTGTCATACAGAATGAAGTAAGTCAAAAGAGAAAAACAAATCTCGTGTATTAATGCATATATGTGGAATCTAGAAAAATGGTACAGATGAACTTATTGGAAAAGCAGAAATAGAGTCACAGATGTAGAAAACAAACTGATGGTTACCAAGGGGGGAAAGGGGAGAGAGTGGGATGAATTGGGAGATTAGGATTGACATATATACACTACGCTGTATAAAATAAGTAACTAATGAGAACCTATTATATAGCACAGGGAACTCTACTCAATGCTCTGTGGTGACCTAAGTGGGAAGGAAATCCAAAAAAGAGGGGATATATGTATACATATAGTTGATCCACTTCAATGTACAGCAAGAACTAACACAACATTGTAAGGCCACTATACCTCCAATTTAAAAAATAAGAAGAAGAATATGCTTTGTGGACTAGCCTTACCTACCTCTTGCTCTACTTTTCTATACATATTTTGCATTTAATCCTTCCTGGATTTCTATTGATTTATCCTATTTTGTTGCATAAGTGCTGGTATAATCATTGTACCAGATAGTGCAAGCTGGTCAGACGTTACTTTAAAGAAGGAGGAGGAACAATGTACAGACTCAGACACAGGATACTAGCACTGGAAGGGGAAAAGAGTTGTGCGGGAAGATGCATTGTTTTACACATATTGAGGTTGCTTTGGGGGTGAAAATAAAAAATGGAAGCTGCTTGAGGGAAAAGAGGACCTGGAAGATGGGAAGGAGGTCAGAGGAGAAAGTCAAGGCGAGCATCTCAGCAAAGAAGAGTTGCTTGATGGTGGTGTGATGGTGGGTGAGCCAGGTGTGGTGAGCAGAATAACAGCTCCCAAAGATGTCCATGTCCTAATCCCTGGAACCAGTAAATAAGGCACATTACATCTGTAAAGTTCCTTACAGATGGGATTTAGGGTTGGGAACTTGAGATGGGGAGATCATCCTGCATCATCCAGATGGGCCAATGCAAGCACATGATCCTTGAAAATCTTTCTCAGCCCTGATCAGAGAGAGATTTGCTGACATTAATGGCTTTCAAGGTGGAGGAAGGCAACCACACACCAGGGAAAGCAGGCAGCCTTAGAAGTTGTAAAACACAAGGATTTACCCCTAGAGCCTCCAGAAGGAATGCAGCCCTACTGACACATTGATCTTAGTCCCATGAGACATGTGTTGGACTTCTGACCTCAAGGACTGTAAAATAACAAATATATGTAATTTAGTCACTAAATTTTGATGATTTGTTTAAGCAGCAATAGGAAACTAAGATATTAGTCAAGAGAAAGAGATAAGCCCAGCGAGGATGAACCCAAAGAGCAATTGCAACCCTGGCTGCATCCCCACATGAACCTAGGGGCAGGACAGGAATAAACACACAGATGTAGAGAATGGACTTGAGGACACAGAGAGGGGGAAGTGTAAGCTGGGACGAAGTGAGAGAGTAGTATTGACATATGCACACTACCAAATGTAAAATAGATACCTAGTGGGAAGTAGCTGCATAGCACACGGAGGTCAGCTCAGTGCATTGTGACCACCTAGTGGGGTGGGATAAGGAAGGTGAGAGGGAGATGCAAGAGGGAGGGGATATGGGGATATACGTATGCATATAGCTGATTCACTTTGTTATACAGCAGAAACTAATACAACATTGTAAAGCAATTATACTCCAATAAAGATGTTAAAAAAATAAAAGAAAGAAATATGCCAGCCTAGGAAACACTTTCAGCCTAGTCAATGGGACACCTGCAAATCCACCACAGTCCACCCCTTGCCAACTTGGCACTCATATGCATCTCTCTAAACCATAATTCATTTTCAAATAAAGATAATATCAAAGTCACGCTTTTCACTAACGTGATGCAACCATCTTGTGTGCAACCAAAAACAAACTAACACTTGCTTCAGAAGAGAATATACTCAGCTCATGCCTATGGGTTTATGGACTATCCTGTACAACCAGCAAGAGGAGGCAAATCCCAAGTTGAGTACTATGGGTGGATTGGCTCAGATTGTAGGTGCCAGCTGAGAATAGGTGGCAACTGATCACAGCCTTGCTCAAACGTGGTTTTAAAAGACAGTGGAGAGGGAAATTCCCACAATGGGCAGAGCCTTGGGCAATGCACTTGGCTGTCCACTGTGTATAGAGACAGAAGGGACCGTAGGGTAGAATAGACACAGGACTGGTGGAACAGTGATGAATGTGCCGATCAGCTCATCAGCAGCCTGGAAAGCAGAAGATTGGTCAATGGACACAAAGAATGTTGCAGAGGCATGTGGAAGGACATGCAGTAGTGGGAGGGTATTAAGCAGAATCATCTCTGTATCACATAAGAGCATCTAACACAGAAGATACACTGAGTAGACAAAGTGACTCAGCCAGTTGACATCAGCCAGTCTCTGTCACTGGCTTAAATCACAATAGATTCCTTTAGACTCTGAGCTCTTACAGGGCAGGGACCCTATTACATCGATTGATCTTTGTGTGCCAGGTATTACACACTGTATCATGGAAAAAATGAGTGCTTTCATTCACTTGGCATCCTTCTTTGGGTTGTTGTTTTGTTCTTCCATTTTCTACTTGGAAATAAAAGGAAAAAAACAACTCATAAAAATCACTGTGCAGTGCACAAATCACTTTCACATCCAAGATAAAAGGGAGTTGTCTTAAAAACACAAAGTGTGACAAAACTGACCTTGGTGGTATTTTTTGTGATCTCCATGCCTAGTCCTTGAGTCCAGAGAAATGACAAATGCCTAGCATGCTTGCTGACAATGAGAGTTAAATATCTATTTTTCCACACACCATAAACAATGTTCAGGGACCCCGAGACACTGAAACTGTGCAATAACAAATTCATATTTATGTTTTAGCAGGAAGAAAACCTCAGTCTTTTTTTAGCTAATAATTATATCAACCAGGTTTGGCAGCCTGAGGCTGTTTTTCTTCTGCCCAGACAAGGTCTCTCCTACAGTAAGATATAAATAATGATATAACTTTTTTAGACCCAATAAGCCCACACACACTGTAAATTTATAGTTGTCCTCCATCTGTGAGAACAATAAGTGCATCCTGATAAAGAAAAAACTAGAATTTCTTCAACTCTAAACCTAGTCTATAATTAAAAATGAAAAGGTAAATCTTTTCAGTCTAAATATAGTTTTACCCTGAAAACATGTATGAAAGTACATTTGAAGTTGAGTTTGCATTTTAATTGAATAGACCAAAAAAATCACCTTAGTCATAATATAAGGCAGTAGTATGAGCAATGGCTGTTCCTATATATTTCTATACTTTAAAAAACAGGAAACTTCAGGTATCAGAGGTTGGGATGGAATATAGATTATGAAAGTCCCTTGACTAGCATCTCTGATGATGTGCCTTGTTTTGTACCCTTTCATGCCCATGTTAAATCATCTCATCTAGACATGGTCAGATTCAGACAGATTCTACTGTGAATACCCCTCAGAACCCAGCCCAGTGCCTTAAGCAGTCAACAGTATTCGTTAATTGTGCAAAGGACTGATAAAAACCATTTGCAATATTTCCATGTAAGTCCCAAAACAAATTTTTTAAATTAATTTTTATCGGAGTATAGTTGCTTTACAATGTTGTGTTGGTTTCTACTGTACAGCAAAATGAATCAGTTATACATATACATATATCCCCTCTTTTTTGGATTTCCTTCCTATTTAGTTCACCACAGAGCATTAAGTAGAGTTCTCCGTGTTATACAGTATGTTCTCACTAGTTGTCTATTTTCTGGAAACAAATTTTAATGAAGCAAAAAATCAGAGCTACTAAGAAGAGTAGCTGACCAGTTCATCGGCCACGTTTTCATTCATATAAAGTACTGCAGTGATGGTCCATGTCACCCACACACGGCTTGGCATGTGTTGCCACTCATGCTGGAGCATCATTGTCCTACAATTCCTTCTAAGATGGGGAGACTGAGGCTAAGAGATGTGAAAGGACCATGTAAGTCACAAGGCTGGTAAGAGGGAAAGCAGCAATGCAAGCCCTCACTTGCCAGGCTCCTAGGACTACATCCTCAGCAGCTCCAGGGCCACTATCCCGGCTAAGCTGGCTTGTTTCTAAGAACCAGAAGAGAAGCCAACTCCACCATTTCCCCTGGAGGTGCCAATGGTGTAACAGCCACAGCCTTCATTATTGGGCAGTTTTATCGACGGCCAAACTCAGGCCTTCTTGTTGCCCTAAATATATACTTATAAATCTTCATTTTCTTAATAGTAAAATTGGGCATCTAAAAATATGTTTCTTCACCATTTGTCTGTTATCACTTTTCCTGTTCATGGCCTTTATCCATTTTTCTGTTCGTTCTTTGGTCTCCCCCTCCTGTGGGCCTTTCACATGGCACAGGTAAATTCCTTGTGTGTTACACATCATGAAAACTCTCCTGGTCTGTCACTGGCCTTTTACTCTGCCTATGCCGTGCTTTACTCAAAACTCTCTTTTTTCATGTAGTGAAGCAGTCAATTTGCATTATATTATTGTTTGGGGGTTTCATTGGTCAGAGCAAAATTTAAGGTCTTAAATTATTTCATTAAACGAAGCTGGAATTTTTTTTAAAAATGTTTCGGCTGCATTCCATCAAGCACAAATACAAGTAATCATCTGAACCCAACTGTCCTAAAGGTATTTATTTTCTCATTTTTTAATGTGATTTATCAATCTAACACTTAATGCTTTGGGTTTTTAATTTTAACTGGAGAAGGAATGGAACATAGAGGTTAGAGCTGCACTGATATGATAGCTGCCAGCCACATGTGTCTATTTAAACTTAAATTCAGTAAAAAAGACCGCCTCGTTGCAGTAGTGACATTTCCAATGCTCAATAGCCACATTGCTAGTGGCCACCATGCAGGGCAGTGCAGATATGAAATAGCCCCATTATCTCAGAAAGTACTATTGACAACACTGGGTCAGATCCTGAATTTCAGAGGCTGGCTGCTTTGAAAAATATCTCAACCACCATACTTTGCTAGTGTTTGATCTTGGGTAGGTTACTGAAATTCTCTGTTCCTCAGTTCTCTCATCTGAAAATGGTTGCACAGCAGAACTACATCTTCAGATAGTTGTGTGGATTAAATGAGTTAATACATATAAACTATTTAGAACTGTGTCTGGCATTTTCACAGAGTTAATTCATTATCAATTTTCCCCTTTCTCTTCATTTATTCTTCTCTATTTCTGTTTCTTTCTTCCCCCTTCCTCCTCTTTAGCTATTATAATAATTATTATTATATAATAAAATTAATATTATGTTACTTATATTGTATATTAACTCCTTTGATTTTTATTCTTCCTGAGTAGTTTGGAGCCATGGTATAATAACAACTGCCAAAGACCTTTTTCTCAAACCATCTTAAAACTAAAGTGATATAAGTTCATGTCTATTAGTAGTAGTAGTGTTCTGAACAAGTTAACATTTGGACCCATATTAGTGAATTATACCCAACTAATTTATCTCCTTATGTGTGCACTGTATAATAAATATACAAGCAATTATAAGTTGTACAAATCCTACTATGTGTATGTTCCATGCTAGGCATTTTCATACAATGTTATTTAACCTTCACAAAAAAAAATTTACAAGACAGCTGTTTTCATTTCTAATTAAAATAAATAGAAACTAACACTTGGAGAGTAACCTAAACAACCAAGACCCAAGTTAACCAAGACAGCTAGTAAGTGACAGGGTGACATAGCTTGGATTTGAACACAGCCCATCCTGTCTCTATGAATGTTTATAGTGACAAGAAGTAGAACTTCTATGTGAAGGTCTATAATCTCAGAGTATAAACAAAATACCATTGTTGCTACACAGAGAAAAAATGACATAAGTGCCATTCCAGCTAATAATTTACAGTGGCAGCTGAACTTCAGAAACACGAAGGATTATCACGTAAAAACCACTGTTCACTTAACAGAAGTTAAAAATGGGGAGAGAAATAGCACTAAGCTCATGGGAATAAAACTAGATAAACAATTGCAGTTACCACAGTACCTCACACAGAATAAACTACCTTAAATGTTAGCTCTAAACATCATGAAGAGGAGGAAGGGGGAAGAAAGAAACAGAAATAGAGAAGAATAAATGAAGAGAAAGGGGAAAATTGATAATGAATTAACTCCATGAAAATGCCTGTTTTTAAGCTGCTATTCTTAAAAATGAACTCATATAATATAGTATGTTGGCCTTTATCCCACAGCAACCCTGTGAACTAACTGACACAGATAGTATTTCCATTTTATAGGTGAATATAGATTTTCAAAGAAGTAAACCAACCAGTGTATAATCACAGTGGTATTAAAATGTAGATCTGTGTTACATTGGCATTTGTGGCCATCTTTTTCTAGTCAGAGAGGAGTTATTCCCATCTCCCAATGGTAAGCTAACTGCCAGCTGCTGATCATTTACTGGTTAAATTACATACCATGCTTCCTTTAGTAACCTGCAGCCATTCATTCATCTACTCAACCACTATTTCATGAAACCTTCTAAAGGCCAGGTCCTGGGCTTGACACAAGGGACACAGAAGCAAATGAGGCAGACATGGACTTTGTCCTCATGAATTTTACAATATGGCAAGAGCAAGAGGCATAAACCAAGTTATGGTTAGTGTGATGAATGAGGATTTAATAGAAGTAACTAGCTCAATCTATAAAAGAAGGAAATGCTTTCCTGAGAAAACAATATTTGAGCTGATTATGTCCATATTGTGGGGAAGGGAGGATGGAGAAAGAAGAAGACAAAGAAAATATGATAGACTCACCTAATCTTGGGGTGATCATATACCTCTACCTGTTGGGTTAGGTTTGGTCATAGGATTTGATCTAACCAATGGAATGGGAATGGGAATAACATGAGTCAATCTGGGGCAGAAACTTCAGGAGCCAGTGTGAGGTTTGCCATGCTCTCCTTTCCTTGTTCCTGGGACTATACAAGCATATGTCAAGATGAAACCTGTCAGTCTGGGCACCTGCATCACTGTGGTATACAGAGCCCCATTGTTGACCAATTTGGACACAGATAGAGAATATTTTTGAAGCAGTAAGAATAAATGTTGGGTTAAGAAAGCTAGAGATGCTTGTGATTTGGCCAAAAGCAGAGCGAGTGGGGATAGGAAAAAATAGATGTGTTTGAGAGATATGTAGAAGAAATAACCACTAGGTTTGGAAACTGAGTGATGATGTGGAACCAAGAACTGAAAGGAATTAAGGGTGTTTGTGAAGCTTAGGGAAAGATAATGCTATTTGATCACATTTAGATTGAGAAACCCAAGAGGCATCTAAGTAGAGTTGTTTTAGGTGTGGCTATGCAGCATACAGGAGCTCACAATGAAAGGTCTTCTCTGGAGACATCCCTTCGAGAGTCAACAATATATAGATGCTAATGAAGCTGCTGGAATGGGTGAGCTCACTCAGGGAGAGGGTGTGAACGTTAGGAGGACGAGGAGACAATGGCAAAGCAGAATGACCAAATGGCAAGGAAGGAAATCAACAGGATGGTTTTTTTAAGCAGGGTAAGGACAACATAATCAAATGATTTAGAGTGTTCAAGAAAGCCAAGGGCTGAAAATGTCCATCAGAGTTTCTGATGTGGAAGCTGTTGGTGACTTTATCGAGAGTTTTGGTGGAAGGACAGTGGGAAAATTAAGAATGTTGTGGATTTAATAATGAGTGAGGATGGACTAGAAAATTTGGACCAATACTTCTACTGAGAACAAGCAGAAAACTTGGACATGATCTAAAAAGTCTGCTGGGAGATATTAGAGAGAGCTAATAAGGTTGTGATATAGTCAGAAATTAGACCCAAATGAGGAAAATTTGGGGCACAATTTTATTAATGTTATCTTCCAAATTCTGGAAAGGACAGAAAAAAAAAGCTAAAAATATGAGCAGTACTTCTGACAGGTTAATAGGACTATGGGGAAAAAATGGACCCCAGGTCCCTACAAAGAATGGAAAGAGGTCCTGCTAAGCTACCCAATATTTAATTTGTGATGTTTGTGAGACACACCACCAGGTAAAAGTGAGCTTAAAAAAGAAAGAAGAAAGAAAGAATGAATGAAAGAAAGAAAGAAAGAAAGAAAGAAAGAAAGAAAGAAAGAAAGAAAGAAAGAAAGAAAGAAAGAAAAAGAAAGAGAGAAAGAAAGAAAGGAACTAACCTTAGCAATTACTTAGTGAAGTGAGTCATTTCAGACCCGAAAACTGTATTAAGATGATGCCAAAATCTAGTGCCAATGTCTGCCAAAAGCAAAATTCAATTTAAAGATTAAATACTCTCTGTGCTATACAATAGGTTCTCATAGTTATCTATTTTATACTAATGAGAATGTACTCTACTCAGTGCTCTGTGGTGACCTAAATGGGAAGGAAAACCAAAAAAAGAGAGGATATATGTATATGTATAACTGATTCACTTTGCTGTACAGCAGAAACTACTACATCATTATAAAGCAACTATACTCCAATAAAAAGTAATTTTAAAAAGTAGGTAAATAAATAAATAATAAAAATTACAGACGCCTGGAGGATGAACTATTATTTTAGGCCTCAAGAGTATTTATACAATTCTGTATACAAAATCTTGCACTCAATCAAAAATAACCAGAATGCAGTCAGACAAATAACATGAATTAAAATGAAGAAAAAAATAAATAAGTAATCAAAACAGATCTGCATTTTTAAGGATCTAAAACAGAAGAATGAGGACTAAAAGCAAACTGGAAACCATAAAATGAAAAATAAACATTAAAGACATGAAAATTTAAATGACTAAAATTAATAATTCATTAGATGGTTTATCAGCAAATTAGACACAGCTAAATAGAAAGTGAGTGAACTGAAAGATGAGACAGAAAAAATCCAGAATTAAGCACAGAATGAAAAAAGAAATAGTAAAAAATGGAGAGGGTAAGTGAAAATATCTAACATGTATAATTGTCCCAGAAAGAGAGGAGATTTAATGTAAAGTAGAAAAAATACTTGAGGACAGAATGGATGAGAATTTTCAAAAATTAATGAAAGCTGTGAAGACACAATTCTAAACAGCCCCTGAATTCCCAAGCCAGACAAAAGGAAAGCCACAAATTTCAGAGTAAAGTTGAAGAAAATTACACACAAAAAGAAATTATTAAAATATGCCAGAAAAAAAAATTGATTACCTTCCAAGAAGAAGCAATAAGACTTGGAACTCTCTGCATAACAGGAACAAAGAAAAACAGAAGAAAATGCAGTAATATATTTATATTATTGAAAATAAAAATAAAACAACAAACTAGAAATGTAATCCAAAAATTAAATTTCTTCCACTTTGAAGTATATAGCTCAGACAGCAACAAAAATTTAAAAAAAAAAATCATTACTAACAGACCTCAAGACAGGAAATATTTCAAAATGCCTTCTGGTAAAAGAAAAATTATTTCAGTTTAAAGGTAAAGACAATGGAAAGAATAGAAATAAAAGTTAATAAAAAGGTAAACACCTGAGTAAAAATAAAGAAATATTAAATAATAAAAATAATAGTAATAAGATCTAGGAGTTTAAACATGTTCAAAATTAAAACACAAGAGGCAATGGAATTAACGTTATAAGAAGGTGAAATTGAGATAAAGTGTTCTAAGGTCTTTGCATCATCAAGCAAGAGGGTGAAGCACCAAAGAATATCAGACATTAATGAGTCAAGGTTGAAGGTTGCAATCTCTAAGAAACAACTGCAAAAATACTAAAACAATATATATTCCTAAACTTGCATAGGGACATATAAAATCTAAGCATCACTCACTTAGTGACAATAATGTCTCTGATAATTAGAAGTTCTGTACAAAAAATGAGAACGATGAGTCTACTTTCAATTATTTTTAATGGGAAAATTATAATGTATTACACCTTAACCAAATCCTCTAACCAATGTCCTAAAGTGTAGCTAAGACATAGTAAAACAGACATATATAAAATGCACCCACCCTATCACTGAACAATTATTAGCATGCTTGAATTCAGTAACATTATCTCTCTATGGCCAGCTACACAGCAGATGTACATCATTTTTTTTTTTTTTTTTTAGTTTCTGCTTTATAACAAAGTGAATCAGTGAAGAACCTAGGGGTAAAACAGGGATAAAGACACAGACCTACTTGAGAATGGACTTGAGGATATAGGGAGGGGGAAGGGTAAGCTGTGACAAAGATGTACATCTTTGTTTACAAATGGTTTGCTTTTCAAAAAGTTTACACACACACACATACACTCACTATTCTTATGTTACACAGATTTTATAAAACAATTTTATATAACAACTTTATTGAGATACAATTTATATTTTCTTTTGAGTTTTCTAATTTTAGCTCTTACCTTTGGGTCTATGACTCATTTCAAGTCAATGTTCATGTACAGTGAGGAGTATCTATCCAACATGCGGAGATGCTGTTGTTGTAGCACCATTTGTTGAAACGACTATTCTTTCCCCATTGAGTGGTTTAGATACACTCATGAAAAATCAATTGATGATGAACGTGAAGGTTTGTTTATGGACTCTTGGTTCTGTCCCATTGTTCTATATGTCAGCAGGCCAATCTTATTCTAGTACCACACTGTCTTGATTACTGTAGCTTTGCTGTAAGTTTTGAAATCAAGAAGTGTCATTCTTTCATATATAGTTAGCTCGATTAAAAAAAAATTTTTAGAAGAAGTGCCAGACATTTTGCAAAAGAGGAAATCAAAATGGTCAATACATATTTAAAATGTGTTCAACCTAAATTACAATCAGGAAGATGCAAATTACACCCACAGTGAACGACCACTCTGCCTAGCAGAAGAGCTAAAAATCACAATACCAGGATGTCATGTTTCTGTGTGGGTTTAGAGCAACTGAAACTCTCATAAAGTGCTAGTGGATGTGTAAATTGATCTTAGCACTTGGAATTCTCTACTATGGTTGAAAAGTTCCATATTCTACAACCCAGCAATTCTACTCCTATGAACTGTAAGTCCTTGCAACAAAGAGACATGAACAAATCAGTCACAGCAATAGCAGCAGTTAGCCCCAAACTGGAAACAGCCCAAATGTCCTTTGATGATGCATTGGGGAAATTAGATTATGATATATCCTTACAATGTTTAGTAATGAGAACCAGACACAGATTACATACTGTGTGATTTCATTTATATAAAGTCTAAAAACAGATAAAACTAGAAGTCAGGATAGTAATTAACTTTGAAGAGATGGAGCATGCGGAAGGTGTCCAAGTGGTTATCTGGGATGCTGACAAAATTACGTGTCAATCTGAGTGGTAATGATACAGCTATTTGTTTTTAGATAATTTATTAAGCTGACCATAACTATTTGATGAAATTTTATTCATATGCACAGAATGCAGTATGAGAGAGTAGAGAGAGTGGCTCCTTTGTTCATTCATTCAGCAAATACTCACTGAGAACACGTTGTACAAAAGGCACTGGGCTATCCACTGAATATGGAGTGAAATGAGACAGACTGCCATGCTCTTGTGGAGATCACAGAAGTCCACCTGAGAAGGGGTGCAGAAAGATGAAGAGCAGGATCAGAATGTATTTATTTAATGTAAGAAAACTGGGAAATGTTTATACACATTTAAGAAGGAGCCAGGGATAAGTATGTACTGCCTCGAATGCAAAGCTTTGAAATTAACACAAAACACTCCATATATACACCCAAATTATTATTTTTAAATGGCTGGAATCTTCCCAGGACAAAATATTTTAATTTGTCATTTCGAAGAAGAAGGAGAAAAAGGAGGAGGAAGAGGACAAAGAGAGGAAATACCAGACTTACCACTCTGGGATCTGGCACTTTGCCATGCAGTACAACCTGTCTTGCAAAAGGTCAGAAACTAAAAGTGATTTTATTAGAGTCAGAAAAAATTTCCCCACTTACTGTCATGAGTCAATATTGTTATAAATCAATCACAATGTGAAATCCAACAGCTCCACATTCTTCCTTTTGCATTTTAATTGCAAGATGGAAGGAAATATGTATATACCAACCCCCCACGTGTCACATCTTCAGTTTCTCTCAGTCTCTTATTGGCAGGGCTAGACTGAGACTCAACCTTCTAGACAAATGGATGGTTTGGTCCCCTTCACATTAATATTCCTTAAAGGCAAACAAGAAAGAGAACACCAGGGGCAGGGTTCAACTGGCCTTCTGATACCCTCATCCCCATGCCAACTGAGTGATGCTGAGGACCAGACCATCAAGTCACACCACCCCAGCACGTTCCACAGTGGCCCCAGGTCCCACGTCCAGCATTAAAATATCCCTTTCATTTGTTTCTAATACTCTCTGAGAAGAGTTCTGGTAAAGCAGGTTCTCTGCGTTCTTACAGTTATGGGATATCCACCACCCTAGTGGCAGTTCAGCTCCCTTATATTATCTCCATAGACCTTACTGGGCTATCCCCTCAACCGATATATGATACAGATAACTATGACCCACACTGCTCCTGCCCTCGTTTGATGTTCCACATTTGCCTTTAAGATATCAAGTATTAAAGGTCTGTATTAAAACACATGTGTATTATTTGGTATGAGTCACACGTGGAAGTGTGACCAGTCAAAGATGGTATCCCAATTAATATTTTGATTAGTTAGCCCACCAACAAATGTTTGAACACTTACCATTGGCCCTAAGAGAATTGAACATAAGACAGATGTGTTTCAAAAGGGACAGGGGAGTAGTGTGAGGGACATCTTGTCAACAGGGAGCCAGGAGCCTGCATGACAATAGTAGAAATAGTGTGAAGAGATAAGGGGGAAGCATGGGTGGAGGGGGGACAATGGTAGGGAAATTAAAAACTGGACGAGTGCTGATGACAAATTTGGAGGACTAAGTCCATGGAAGGCTAAATTGTTATCACTCATAGTTTTGTAGATCCAAAATAGATAATCAAGTTTGATGCATTTAGTTTTTCAGAAAAAAACTAACATTTGTTTAGTACTCATCCCCCTTTCTACATGGTCTTCACCTTGCTGTGATAAAATAACAGGTTTTTATGTGAAAAGCAATTAACTTGATTTTACTACCATGGATTTTAGATAGGATTTATGAGGACAGAGTTTAAGGGTTTTTTTTTTAAACAAGGGTTAGAGGGATATGAAAAAATAATAATTCTAGGATGCAATGTTTCACAATTAGGTCACAGCTTCCAATTTTCAGGGGAAAATTTCAGCTCTCCACATCAGTACTTTTCCACTTAAATACAGCCACTTTTCTGGTTCGTATTTAAAACAGAGCCAGCAGGATAATTTCCTTTTCTCACAATATCATACACTGGGAACTGGAAATATTAACAGGATTTTTTACCTGCAATATCTTCAGACAACTGTACAGGCACTTTGCTATTTTTCATAAAGGTGTCCCCAGAAAAACAAAAAGATGTCTTGTGGCAAATTAGGATTCACTCAGCCGTGAATGTTTAAGTCCAGTTGGAGAAAAATAATTCAGGTTCATCTGCTTTTTTTTTCCAGTGAGAGGTATTTAATGTTCATCTTTCTGATCATGCCCTTAGAGAGGTGTCTGGGGGCAGGGAGAGTAATTCCCAGTGCCTTCCCGTACCCACCACCACCAGTGGAGTTTTTCTTATGGTTCCTGAGTCGTATGAAGACCCAGCCTATGAAGACCAGAAAGTAAATCAACCCCTCATGATTCCGGTAGCCAGACCTTAGGAAGGCTTCGGCCATCTGGCCATCTCACGTTAGAAACCCTGCAGTGGACCAGACCAGCCAAAATGGTGCAGCCGGAGGGCTGGCAGCTTCCACACAGGACTTTCTGTCCTGACCAAGCTGCTTCTCCTCCTGAATTTCTGTTGCTGCAGGTGCTGCCCTTTCCAGCCTTGTGGGGGCAGGGATATCCAATGTGACTTGCAGTCAAGGGCAAATAGGCTGGCTCCACCTGCTGACATGAGGCCTCTAACACTCTTGGGGAAAATCGTGGCATCTCAAGATTGCAGACTTCGTGTGATAAGTGGGTCACTGAGCTATTCAGGCCCAATGTGTGGTTTCCCTTTTGTAGGCAGGACTATCCTCTCAGGGCATTGCAGTCAACCCCCAGTCTTATCCAGAGAGTGCAAGGCTTCCCTTTTCTCCCTCTTTACTGAGTCCACCACAGCAGACCCTCCCGATCCAAACACACGCCCATTCCATCTATTTCCCCATCTCTCAAAAATAGGAGAAAGTGTTGTTAAAGGTAAGAAAAAAGCATGCATGCAGGTGCATGCACACATATGCACACACACATGTACACACACGCACATACATGCACACACCCCTTGTGAAAGAGAAGAAGAAGGACAAGGAATCAAAGGAGAAGAAAGGAGAGACAAGGAGTCTGCACTGGATGGGCCGGGATAGGAATGCTGTCAGCTGCAAGAAACAGGAAGCCTGGTATCTGTGGCTTAAGTGGGTCAGAGTATATTTTTCTCCTCTAACAAGGAATCCAGATGCATTTAACAGCTGGTGGTAGTTGAGGGGCTCCCTAGCGTCAGGGGCACCCCATGTGTCAGGAAAGGCTGCCACAGCTCCAGGGTCAGTTGCAGAGTTTCCACATTCAAGGCACAAAAGCATGGGGTAGGGGAAGCTCCAGCTGTGGTTTCTCTTTTCAGAAGCCTCCCTTCTGTTTTCCTCTCATATCTCATCAATAAGATGTGGGGTATGAGGTCCCCTCGAGGCACCAAGGATATGGAAAGTAAGTGTCTCACCTGGGCTGGTTACTGACCCCAGCAAATTCGGGTCATGCTGACAAGGAAGTGTAGCAGAGCAGGACCCTATGGGGTCTTCCCAGAACAGACTGCCCTCATGCCCCCACATCCTCCACCTGCCTTTTGTCTGTATAAAAACTTCAGTCAAATAATAAATTTATTCACAGAAGTGAGAAAATGCATAAAGAAAGGAAAACAGTCAAGCAAGACAAAATAATAATAGTTCAGCCATTAAACACAGACCTTTAGTTCCTCCTCAAGGGCTATAGATAATATTCTGAGCCGTGTCCTTTGAGCTGTTTTGCAGATGCCAAAGTCCCCACCAGGCGGAAGAAATTAACTGTTTGTGGCCCACAGGCATGTAGACCCCATACCAACTGGAACCAAAAGATTGATGATATGGATTCCCAAATACCTCATCACCAACCAATCAGAAGAATGTCCACCAGCTGATTACACACCCCACAACCCCCCTCCCTCACCCAGTATTTAAAAACCTTTCCCTGAAAGCCATCGGGAAGTTGGGGCCTTTTGAACAGCAGCTGCCTGGACTCATTGCTTGGTGCCTGTAAAAAACTCTGCACTTTCCTTCACCACAACCCGGTGTCAGGAGATTGGCTTTCCTGCACGAGGGCAAACTGACCCAAGTTTGGTTCAGTAACAGAAGTACAGGAGGATAAATGTCAGGCAACTAGCATCCCTGATGAGCACTCCTGTTCCCTACCTGCGAAGCTCCTCCTCAACTACCCCATTCACCCAAGGGTTGTGGAGTTCAAGATCTCTGGTATACTATATGGTCCATGGGCTTGTCTCAGTTGACCTCACAAGAAAATCATTATGCATAAGAGAAACACGAATTTGAAGTCTTGGAGCACAACATATTTGCACATTTTGGAATGTCTGCCTCTCAGTTATGGACCAGGAGTCCAGAGCCTATTTGCAAAAAAGCAAATGTGTTCCTCTGTTATACATTCTTGCCCATAATTAAGAATCTGTATCTTTGGTGAATACACTAGTATTTATTTTCCCATGACTGTGAAAAGTTTACCAATTGTCATTGTAAAAACTAATTCAGTAACAAGGAAAAAAGTAAAACTAAGAACATGTAAAATTGAATCATTAGGAAAAAAGACAAGAACAAGTAAAATTGAATCAAATAGGCTTACTGATTTGAATAATATAACATATTTTTAACGTTTTGACTGTCTTAAAATTTTAATGCACAAAGTTTATGAATTCTCCTCTTAATTAAGAAAGTATCAATCTTAAGCTGACTTCTTAAAATAGCAGAACTATATTTAATGTCTCTGAATTATAAACCTGCAGATAAGATTGTCTTCATCAGCAAGGGAAAAATTACTGAACCAGGAAAAGGAGTGCTGGTCATTTTTAGTTCTATCCATTTCTTCATGAAATTGGGAAAGCTTAAAAATAAGTAAAATCTCCCTATACAGCTCTTTCCTCCAAAGATATGTTTCTCAAAAAAGAACAACTCAAATGAAATAAATGGCTCCTTTTTTTTGTACCTTTTGTGTTTTGCAAGCCTTCATTTTATGTAATGGTTGGGTCAGTGGTCTTCATATCTCTGTGTAGTTAATAGCTAAGTCAAGAGATCATTATACAGTATTTGGTAATTATCCCAACTCATAAAGATATATTAGGTGTACCAAACTGTTTTAAATGTCCATTTCCTATAGATTGACTCATTTGCCTCACAGCCTTCTACCACATAATAATGCTTGGTATATGTGGCAAATGTGTTCACTGGAGCATTCTCAAAACCCAAATTACACTCTTCATAATGAATAAATTTATAATAGCACATATTACTCAATTTCACTCCTGATGAAAATCTGGTTAGTCAAAACCAGGAGAATATAAAAAGTCATTAAAGGAAAACCTCTATGGAGATATCAAGCATATATGGGTAAACATTTGCTTCTGGAAACCTAATATTTCTTACTAGTAAATCGTTACAGTTAAAAGTAGAATTATTTTAACATAAGTCATATTTAGTATCTAGCCTAACCATAATTATTTTCTCTAATCATGTCCAAAAAACATTATTCACAGTGAGAACATTAACAATAATAATGATAATAATGAGAAATACAACAAGAGAAAAATGAAGGACTGTAATGGGTTCTTTACTGTGAAACTTTATGTGATTAATACTTGAGAGGATAATGTTGTAAGCTAGAAGCTGTCACGTCCTTGACATATTAAAAATTTAAATATGTAATTATTTTCATGGATTAATACATCTTTCCTATTTTTCTTAAAAATGAAGGAATAATTTTTGTGAAAACTGTCATTTTACATGAAAAAAGTATACATAACTATGGAGATGGGAAGTGAAAAAATAAAGGCTAATCAAAATAACCTTTATCTTAACACTCTGTGATTAATATAGGACAACTGAGTCCATGAGGCTCATTTTCCCAACCATAACATGGGGATACTAGTACTTTCTTTACATAGTGGTTGGATGATAAAATGAGATAATGCAGAAAAAGTATTATGTGAACTTCTTCACAGTTCATAGTAGACACCTCTGAGCAGAAGCAGACACTATTTGTTGAATTCAGGGTAGCGTTACTAGAAATTTTAATTTTCTTCTTTACGAGTTTCTTATATGTATTACTTTTATAATCATAAAAAATAGACATACATTCATTCTGAAATACACATTCACACACAAACACACAAAAAGAATTACAATTGTTGTTATTTGTATTAAAAGTTCCAATTTAAAAACAGACATATAGACCAATGGCACAGAATAAAGAGACAAGAAATAAACTCATGCATTTACAGTCAACTGACTTTTGACAACTGTGCCAAGACTATGCAATGCGGAAAAAATAGTCTCTTCAACCAATGGTGTTGGGAAAACTGGATATAACATCCAAAAGAATGAAATTGGAAACTTATCTTACACCATATACAAAAATCAACTCAAAATGCATTAAAGATTTAAATATAAGATGTGAAAACTATGAACTTCCTAGAAGAAAATATGCGGTAAAATCTTCATGACATTGGTCTTATCAATGATTTCTTGGATTTGACATAAAAAGTACCAGCAACAAAAGCAAAATTGCAAACAAAACTACATCAAACTAAAAAGCTTCTGCACAGCATTATTTACAATTCCTAAGATATGGAAGCACCCTAATTGTCTATCAATAGATGAATGTATAAAGAAGATATGGTACATATATACAGTGGAATACTACTTGACCAAAAAAAAAAGAATAAAATTTTGCCATTGCAGGAACATGAATGGACTTGGAGAATATTATGCTAAGAGAAATAAGTCAGACAGAGAAAGACAAATACTGTATGATATCACTTATATGTGAAATCTAAAAAATACAACAAACTAGTGAATAAAAAAAAAAAACCTTTTGCACAGAAAAGGAAACAATCAACAGAGTGAAAAGGCAACCTACAGAATGGAAGAAAATATTTGCAAACTATATATCTGATGAGAGATTAATCTTCAAAATATATAAGAACTCCTACAACTTAATAGCAGGAAAAAAATCCCAAATAACCCAGTTTTAAAAATAGGCAAAGGACTTGAATAGACATTTCTCCAAAAATGACATACAAATGGCCAACAGGCATATGAAAAGATGCTCATCATTACCAATTATCAGGGAAATATAAATCAAAGCCAAGTTATGTAAGATGAATAAGTTCTAGAGATCTGCTATATAACATAGAGCCTAGCGCTAACAACTGTGTTTGTTGTGCACTTAAAAATTTGCTGAGAAGGTAGATCTTACGTTAAGTGTTCTTGCAATTTAATTAATTAATTAATTAGCAAATCCCTGTTCCTCTGATTCTTCAGTCCATTTTTCTGAACAAAAAGCCTTTGTTTATGAGAACCATGACCTACTCTAAAAGGTATGTGTTTGTCGATCCAAGCCAAGTATTTTGATTATAAAATACTTAATTTATACTTCAGTTCTTAGGTTTATGAATCTCATATTAAGAGGGCTTGTTTGGTCCTCTCTGTATTTCAAAATTTATCAACATTTGTGATTTTACTGCTCAGGGTTTATGTTTCCCTGAGCCCAAGAAAGGGAGAGAACAGTGGTTAGCAACATGAGTTCAGGAGTCAAAGGGCCCAGGTAAGACCCTGAGTAAGTTTTTTAACATCCTCATGTAAAATTTGTATCCTAATAGTTTTACATCATGGATAGTTATGATCATTAAATAAAATCATGCATGTCAGGTGTTCTTTGCCTTTTCTGACACGTAGTAAGCCCTAAATAAATATTAAATTTTCAACTGCTCCTATGAAATTAATTTTGTTAGCCACACTCCTGTCCTTCCCTGCACCCCTGAGTAGTATGCACCAAAGATGAAATAGAATGGAGCCACACAAGGGCTGGCACTGTCAGGGCAAGCAGTGGAGACCAAGTTGTCCTTTTTAGATTACTTTCAGCCATCCAGACTCCAGAGTAGTAAGGTGTCCATGCTGCCCTTTCTGCTTCAAACAAATAGATGCCACCCCCCATGGAAGATGAGCCTTAGATGAAGGGGTACCAGGAAATCTGATTAATCAAGTGAACATCTAATCCTGAATTTGGAAGGATAAAATGGGAGTCTCTCAGGATCATACACAATCTCTCCAATTGAGAGCAGAGCCCAAGCCAGCGATGGAGGATGAATTCAGCTTAATGGCCTTGTGTGTCCTACATCTTGGAAATTCTAAGTGCTATGGCAATGGGAGCCAACAGTTTGTGAAAAGATAAAGAAAGCTCAGCGTCTAGGACCCTGAATTACCCAAGTAAACTATTGCATTTTTCCCAGGTTCTCCTCGAGGGGGAGCCTCTCCCATGTCCTAGAAGCTTAAGTCTGATGATGGAGGAGTCTTATGACTCATCCTCTTCTTCACATGTGCAAGCCAGCCTTCAGACCAAGGTTTACCTCTTGATCCCTCTGTCTTCTCATGGCGATAATTAATATTGAACTGCACTTGTCTTTTTCTCCATCTCAGTTAGGAGAATTGGATTGTACTCGCCACACTTCACAAATCTGAAACACTCTCTGGGGTGACATTAATAATCTTTTGCCACTTATTTGAAAGCAATAATAATTTCCAAAGGAGAGAGAAAATTGATGTAACAGTTCTGCAAAACAGGTAAAAGTGAAGTCCTGTTATAGTCTAATTACTGAGAAAATTTAATTAGAAAAATTACCAAGGGTTTTTTCCCATGGCTTTTAAAGAGTTTCAGCAAAATTGACTTAGGAAGTCATATTCAGGAGTATAAAGATAATAAGAATGCATGGGGACTGATGACATCTTCAAAGTCTTTAATAGAATAATGAGAAAAAATCTAAGAACAAATTCCTTGTCACTCTGTAGGACCGAGATCTCTGCCAGCCCCTCCAGCCTCCTCTTTTACCTTCCCTTTGGATGTCTCCCTGCCTCCTTTCTATTATTCAAAGAAGCCCCGCCCTTTCCTGTCTCAGAACCTTGTTATGTGTTGTACCCTCTGCTTGGAATTCTCTTTCCACACTCTTCACATCTTCTTATCCTGTGGTCCTCACCTTTCATCCCACTTATGCAGAGCCCTGCTCTGTCTGCTCCATTCAAACAGCCCTCAGCCAGCTCAATTACTCTCTCTCATCTCTCTTTGGATATTTTCTTCACATCTTTGACCACAAAGGGTTAATATGTTATATTTTTATTTCCAGTTCTGTAATTATGATGTGTATCTCTTCACTCCTTATCCTAGAGTCAAAGTTCCATTAGGTTTCCTTATTCCCATCCAGTGTTTCAGCACCTAGAACAGTGCCTGAACCACTGAATGAACCCCATTATCCTCCAATGTTTCAGCACCTAGAACAGCATCTAGAACAGTGCCTGAATAGTACTAACAAATATTTATGGAATTAAGAAATAAATGAATAACTCAATGAACACCATGTTCACTGCTTACATTCACAGGATATAATATTTTAAACAAAATAATTTGAAGGTTGACCCCATCATTGGATGACTTATTTCTTCATGCATGTACTTCCTGTTTTTTTCTGAACTACATGAAGTAGCTGGATAGTTATTGATTATCCAAGCTTCACTTGAGGGGAATAATATGGTCAGTGTCATGGGGAGATTAATAGGATATATAATCTGAAATCTGAATTCCACCTTCTTGATCAGAAAATATGTTGGGCTGTCATAGATTATCAGCAACATCTTTTCTGGCTTTATATCTAGAGAAATTTGGGGGCTAGAATATCTGAGCTTCTCAAGATACTAGTCCAACAAAAGAAGGACTGTAAAGACCTCACTCCATCCGCTGACATCTTCTCCAGGCAGATCAGAGTGGGAGCATGCCTGGTCTCCCATCAAGGGCTGTGTGACCTCTGGGTCACTTCCAATAGGAATCTACCCAAGGGGGTATCACCAATGCTGATAAGCCTTGGGGGTTAGCATCTCAGTCCTTGTCTTTTCACATAGATGCACTTGGCATCTCTTTTGCAATTTTAGAGTTAGTTTACCTGGTGCACTTCCTGCATTGGTAGCCAATTTCTTGCCCCAAAACATTCCAGTCAGATGGTGTTTACATTCAAGAGAGAAAACCATAATTCAAAAAGACACGTGCACCCCAATGTTCATTGCAGCACTATTTACAATAGCCAGGTCATGGAAGCAACCTAAATGTCCATTGACAGATGAATGGATAAAGAAGATGTGGTACATACATACAATGGAATATTACTCAGCCATAAAAAGGAATGAAATGGGTCATTTGTAGAGATGTGGATGGACCTAGAAGCTGTCATACAGAATGAAGTAAGTCAGAAAGAGAAAAACAAATATCGTATATTTAAGCATATATGTGGAATCTAGAAAAATGGTACAGATGAACCTGTTTGCAAGGCAGACACAGATGTAGAGAGCAAACATATGGACACCAAGAGGGGAGAGGGGTGGGGGTGGGATGAATTGGGAGATTGGGATTGACATATATACACTAATATGTATAAAACAGATAACTAATGAGAACCTGCTGTATAGCACAGGGAACTTTACTTAATGCTCTGTGGTGACCTAAATGGGAAGGAAATCCAAAAAAGAGGGGATATATGTATACATACAGCTGACTCACTTCACTGTACAGCAGAAACTAACACAACATTGTAAAGCAAATATACCCCAATAAAAAAAGATTATTATAACATATTTGGAATGAAAATCATAATTACAGATAAAGTCAACTCATTTAAAACTGCAGTTCATGTGTGTATACACACATACCACATATGTAAACATGCATGCAAATATGTATAAACCTTTATTAGGGAAAATATTCTTTGTGTACCAGTGACACATTTCGACTCATTAAATATGCTCTAGTCTAGATTTCTAGCTCATTTTAATTTCCAAAATAAGGTTAAAAGTTCTCTATAATTTCAATAGAGGCCTTCTAGTTAGTGGTCAGAACATCATCCCTGGAGCTCTGTTGCCCAGGTTTGAATCCTAAACCTCTTCCCATTAGAAGTATGATGTCGGGCAAACACTTTATCATCTTTGAGCCTCAGTTTCCTTTTCTTTAAAATGAGGATAACAACAGTGCCTACCACGTATTTTATTTTGAGATTTAAATGGGTTAACGTTTGTAAAGTCAGTAGTTTGCAGCACATAATAAATTTACAGATGAATTTGATAAGTAAATAAAATGTTGGTCAAATTGAAGACTGTTACCCGTGTGTACATGGCAATGTGCCGTGGGATACTCAACACCACAGAATGCACTCCAGAATCTTCCTGATGTACCTATTGTAGTCAATGATAAACAATAGAAAATATTTTTTAAATTTTAAAATAAAGACAGATGCATTATGGAGTAGACATTTTAAGATAAAATATGAGCTTTCAGGAGGTTTTTCTCCTATAGCTGACTTCTCAAGCTGTACTGCAAAACACTCCATTTTTGTCCAGTGTATCTTCCATACCTTCTCCACAATAATCCGAATTCTAATTTGACCCCCAGTGTTCTGTCACTACTTCATACTTTCCTGTATCTGTGATTTTTGTCATCTCTGCCCGTGATGACCACCTCCTCCTACTGTAGCCACATGCGGAAGTCCAGCCCCACTTGCAGAACCACAAAACACTTTATTTTCTGTTTTGAATTCAACTCTCTTGAATCTGCTGCTATATGTAATTTACTCTGCCATGAATGGCCAGAATTCTGTGTGAGTTAGATCTCATGACAGTTGCCACATCCTGTATAATAAATGATGTTTGTCTGCACATTAACACTCCCTGCTTCCCTGTCAGGCTGTGAACAACTTGAGCTCAAATATTATTCCCACCATTTTACACCTTCCCTTTCTCCCTACAAAGTGCCTAGCACAGTGCCTTTCCCTTCACTAAATATTTGTGGAGGTGGCTCTACCCCATGTCTCCATCCAAAGTAGAGCAGTTAGCATGCATTCATCTACTGTCACTATGAAATCCAGGGAAAGATAAGTACATCAAATAGGTTATTGATTACAATTCTATGAAAGGACCAAGAACAAGTGCTCTAATTCATCAGCTGACCACAAACTCCTAACTTTCAGATGAGCCCAATCTGCTTTCCCCCAGGGAGCCTGTTAGCGTAGCTCAGCATCTGCAAAGAGGGTGATTCAATAAAGTAACACCTTTAATAAGTAACCTACTTGCAACAAGCTCTAATCCATACCTCAGCATTAAAAGGAAAACTCAATAGTCTTCCTGGGGTGTAAATTGACAAGTAATTTTATATCTAGCCCTGCCCTTGGAGATTCAGCCTGCTTTATTTTTGTCTTGCTGACTTTCTTTGGAGATAGTTGTTGTCAGGGTTTATTAAAAAATAAAAAAACATAATAGCATGAACTAATCATTTTGAAACTATTTCCTGAGTGTCCACTATATACTGGGCACTGAGGTGGAACTTGGGACAGATCTGGTCAAGATAGTGCTTATTCATAATCAACAATGAAATTCAGACAACTAAACAGGAAATTAAATAGAGGGTGATGTAGATGATGATAGTTGAAAATACATTCTGCCAGAGGCATACATAGGAACTCGAGCAATAAGATTTGGCTGTTGCCTGTGGGGTGTAAGAGAAATCAAGAAAAATGCCCAGCCTTTTGTCTTGATTACTCAAGGGCCACTAGAAGAAAAGCAGGTTCATCTGAGGTAAGGTTGAGGATGACGATGGCGATGATGTTGGAAAGGTTGAGAAGAAGTCATTAGGACATCTAAGCAAAACTGCAAAATAAACAGCTGAATATCAGCTCAGGAATTCAGGGGAGAGATCCCAATACAGATAGAGATTTCTTAGATACAAAACAACTCATGGTAATTGAAACAACAGGAATGCTTGAGGTCATCAAGAGAAGATGGCTTTAGAGCAATGAGAGTAAAAGATAAGCCCAAGACATGGGAGGAAACCCAGTAGTGGCATCATGGATGCCAGGGGAGGAACTTTAAGGAGAAGGGACAGGTTATGCACATCTAGCACTACGTAGACAGCAAGAAAGATGGGGATGCTAAAGGGGTGTTGGATTTAGCCAAAAGAAGGCTATAGTGACTCAAGCAAAGTAATGTCAATGCAGTGGTAGGGACAAAATCCAGTAAGGAGTTGATGGAGAGTGGTAGAACATAATCAAAACAGAGATGACAAATGTAGACTGTTCTTCTCAGGAGCTCGACTGCGGAGGAAGAGGCCATGTCATCCCAGAAGTAGACTTTTGCACAAGGAAGGAATTTTAAATGATATCTGTACCTTAAATATATGAATATATTTAGGGAAAATATCCAGTAGTAAGAAAAGTTTGCAAATATAAGAGAAAGAGGGAATGGTGCATGGACAAAAGGGGAAGAAATTGCTTTCAAAGCATGGAGAAGATAATATTTTGGACATTGAATCAATAGAAATTAGTAACTGAATACAGTGGCTCACAGAGAAATGAAGCACCAAATCAAAAAAGTGGACAAGATCATTGAACTCAGATTTCTTGTCCTACTAATACACGAGAGTCCTGGGGCATTCAGAATCCTGGAGGTCTCTTATAAAGACCCAGATCTATCTCTGGTCCTCAGAGGTTTTGAAGAAATTACTTCACCTCTTTTCCCACAGTTTCCTCATCTGAAATATCAGAGGTTGGACCAGCTGCCTTACAAAGTTTCTCCTGATTCAGCTCTTTTTCATATAAATTGTAAACTCAGAATGCTCTGGTCAAGCCCCCTGGGTTCCTTTCCTTCCTCCTACCAATTTTTAGCAGATGTGATGTTGGCTGCAGAGCTGGAGAAGCCTGAACGCCTAGAGGGGTGGACACTTTTATTCTGCATTTGCTTCCTATATATAAGTAGACAATTCTGCCCTTTTTCAGGTCTCAGAATATTGGACCCCTTTTCCCTAAATCTGATGCACTGGGTGAAGAAATTATTCCCCTTTCATCTCCAAAATTTCTTTCCTAATTTAAAACATTTCACTCCAGCTAAGCAAGAGGTTCTCTGTTCCTCCTTATCTATTTTCCCCTGAAGGTCCTGGTCACAGTTATTTTGAAAGCCTAAATCATGATAGCCTGAGAACCCCAATGTACTGATTACTAAAAATTGTCCCCTTTAATGTTTCTTTACCTGCTATTTCAAATACTCTGTAGAGCGCTCCACACATGCCCCCGGGGCAAGTAGGCAGGCTGTTCTTTAGTTTCCTCATCATGTCGTTAGGGCTCACCTGCTGCTGCTGCTGCTGCCCTCCATGGAATCTTTGCTCAGCTGTGAATAACGTTTCATAAGATTGTTTTGATCCTTGGTGAGGGAGGGGATGAAACTTAAGAACGAAGCTGAGAATAATTTACTTCTTCCACTAGAGGCGGCAGCTCTGGGACACCTGGACAAACCTGACCTCAGATTCGATTCCAGGCTGTTTTGGGGACTGATTCTCATGAAAAGGGGGTGGTCACTACATGCTCTTATCACCACCACTTGGAATTCTCCAAGGTCCTCTGTGCCTTAGAATCCAGGAGCAAGACCTCTGATCCTGGAGAATAATTTTTCTCTCTCATGGTGCAAGTGCTGCCTTAAATCCCCATTCCTCTCCCAGAATGAAGCTTTATTCAACTGATTGGCAATAAAAACCCAATACTCTCACAAGATGTGTACTGTGGATTCCATGGTCCTGAAAAGACCATCCCAGTAGTAGACAGACAGTACATTAGTCTAACTGATACCTGTCTGTTTTTAATGGTATTTCTATTCTCAGGTGCAACCATTTTTCTTCACCCCTTCCAGATGAATGGTTCTCGACCTGGACCATGAAAGAATATCAGCCATGGATCTCTGAAAGGCAAATGCCCCATTCTGGACATACTCACTGCTATGGATGGAATCATGTCCTCCAAAATTCACACACGTAAGCCCTAACCCCCAAAGTGATGGTACCAAGAGACAGGGCTTTTAGGAGGTAATTAAGGTTAAATGAGGTCATAAGGGTGGGGCCCTAATCCAATAAGATCATTGGCTTTATAGGAAGAGGTCTCTCTCTCTCTCTCTCTCTCTCTCTCTCTCTCTCTCTCTCTCTCTTTCTCTCTCTCTCTCTCTCTCTCCCTCTCTATTTCTAGCTCTCTATCTTTCTGTCATGTTAGGACACAGTGAGAAGGCAGCCACCTCCAAGTCAGGAAGAGGGCCCTCATCAGACCCCAACTATGCCGATGTGGGACTGCCAGCCTCCAGAATTGAGAAAATAAATGTCTGCTGTTCAAGTCACCCTGACTATGGTTTTCTGCTATGGAAGCCAAAGCAGATGAATATACCCACCCAGGATCTCTAAGAGCAGCCTGAGCACAGGTAAAGAATGAGTCCACTCTGCAACCAGACCTAATGACCACTAGTTTAGCCAGCACCAAGGCCTGTTTCACTAATAGTCATGTGCTTCTAATAGGAAGGAAAATCACTGTTTCCCTAAACTTCTGCTTTATCTTCAGACTTTCCAGCAGTTAGCTGAAGCCTTATGTACCTTCCTCTCCCAAATTCAGTCACTAAACATGTTTTCTGTCTTATCTGTACATCACTAGTCTCTTCTCATAGTAACATACAAGTGACTGCTGGGCATGACCACTTTTTCCAGGTCGGATGACCAGCTCACCTCTCTCCTGGTTTCCTGCTATGACAGGAGTTCTTGAGCTCTTCAGGTATCAGACCCTCTTAGAGAAGACAAGGAAAGTCAACACTACTTCTCCTGAAAAATACATATACATGCACGCCTACAAATTGCCTATGACTTGGGGGTTAGAAAGATCATAATTCTCTTATAGCAAAGGTAACAGTCTAAGAATTCATGACCTAGAGACTCACTCTTCAAAAGCCTGGTCTTCAGATCAGCAGCATCACCTGAGAGCAGAATCTCAGGCCACCCTGGACCTACTGCATTGGAATCTGCATTTTGACAAGAACTCCATATGACTGTACCCACACTGAAGTTTGAGAGGCACAACAATAACAAAATTAATTTATATACATAGTATGTTTGCAATGACTTATTCCAGTTTTGCCCCGCCTGCTGGAGAGTTCCAATAATTAAGCAATTCCAACTCTGAGAGTCTCTATAGAAGGAACTGAGAAATGAGTCAGTCATCTGCTAGGAAGCAATAAAGGCTGGGACTCTTTATCCACTTACTCGTTCCGACCTGGCCTCCCCTGCCCCTTTATTTCCAGCTTTATGTTATGAATATCTCTGCTGAGCATCCTTTCCTGATGAAATATCCCTGATGCTCAAATTGGAGGGGCAACATGAAAGATACCAAAGTAACTCCTTTTACTGTTCCTTGAATTTCAAACATAAAATCAAAAAAAAAATGATGTTCTCTCAAAACATTTCCATATGTTCTGACAATGGGATCTCACTGTATCATTTACAAGCTTCACACACCAAATTAAAAGCTATAGTTAATTCATCTTCTGGAGATGAAATGACCCCTAGAGTCTGACCTTGGATGAATGTAGCCCAGCTGACAAATCAATCTCATTACAGCATGCGATGAGGGAGACACTTCTCTGCCCTGAGCAATTGAAACATGTACAGCTGTTTCTTGCACATATTTTAATTAAACATTTTTATTTTTCTGTGCCCTGAGGCTTTTTGTGAAGGATATGTTTTCCAAGTCTCATGGTAGAAATAATGATATTTCATGGTGCAAATTTATGCAACAGAGCACAGGTACCAGAGTTTCTCTACTTGTATATCTGTGTCACCATTGAAGGATGTCAAAGTTGGTTGTCAAGCCTGAAAGTTAGAAAGGAGAGTGGACAAAAGGAGGTGAAAGGAAAGCAACATGCATGTGTAATTTCAGAAATGCTGTCATGCCCTTTCTTTTTCTACTCAAACATGTGAAAAGACAGCATGGAAGAGGAGAATCTCGTCCATTTAGGGTTGGCTACCAACTTTTTGTTCCATAGATTTATGTAGGTAAATTCCAAGATTTTATGATGTGAATTCTCCCGGGCAAGAGGCTATTGCATGTGAATCCATCTTCATTCCATTTTCCCTCCTCCAAAAGGACATTCAGTAAAGGGTCTCTTCCCAAGACACTGCCATCCATCCATGTACAAAAACCTCACTCCCCTTCCTACAACTGAAAGAGGCTTCTTTGGAGCACAATTCCTCCCAGCAGCACCTGCACATCCTTCACACACACACACACACACACACACACACACACACACACTTTCAAACCCTCAAAAACATAGTGAAATGCTGAGTGGATATGCTTAATGTTTGTAGTAAGCTTTAGAATTGAATGGAAAGGGTGGACATAGATGAAAGTATTATTTTTTCTACAGTACCCTTGGAGAAAGTCAGGAGGAAGAAGACAGAAGGGTCAGAATGTGTTCTGATTTAAAATAGTGTTTCTAACCTAGAGAGATGTTGAGTCATTCTTTGCCTTTGATTCCAAATCTTCACTGTGACAGTGCATTGGCCCTAAATCATGGATTTCCCACCACTGCCTCTAAAACTGTGTGACTCGAGGCATTTTTTTTAACATTCAACTATTACATCTTATGCATGAAATTTGAGTATATAACCCTGTCCTGAAATATCTATTTTAAAAGTGTGACTTTTTCAAAGGTACTGTTGGGTTGTATTAGTCAGGGTGATCGATGAGGGATGCTTAAAAAAAGTCCCTCCAGATCTTGGGAGATGACCACAATACACATTTATTTCTCTCTTAGTGCACATTCAAAGACTTTGGGAGGCTCTCTCCCATGATTATAATCACCAGCCCCGGATGCTTCTTCTTGTGACACCGCCATTTTCAACACTAGCCTGTCATGCTTGACACCCAAGGAAAGGAAACCATGGAGAGCCGTGTGGGTGGCCTCGTGGCCAGGCCAGGAGTGGTCTACATCACTGCCTTCCTCATCCCACTGGTGGGACTCAGGACTGGGCTCCAACCAAAAGAAGGGAAACAGAGAAACAGTCTCCCATGTGGCCAAGAAGAAGAAAGCAAACAGGCTTTCCTTTCCAGCACGCATGCTCTGTCTGCTAGAGGGTCTCACCTCTTTTACGTCTGTGTATCACAGCTTTTTGTCAAGTGGTGTATGGGGACTCCTCTTAACTGGACCTTGGTCCTCAACTTGACATTACAGAAAACTGTTTGTAGATCTCATGAAAAGCAAACACACGAATACACCCCCAACACAAACCATAGTAATACATTTGGCATTGTGAAAATTTAAAACTTCAACATTAGAAATATGTAGAAAATTGTTTGCTAATCATTTTTTCCTATGATGATATATTTTATAATCTAAAAAAAACTACGTTATAAGTAAAGCAAAAAATAAACAGTGAATATTTTTGAATACGCACCAAGGAAAGAAGACTCAGAAGGAACCAACACTGCCAACACCTTGATCTAGAACTTCTGACCTCCAGAATTGTGTGAAAATAAATTTGTATTGTTAAATTGTCCAGTGGGTATTTGTTACAGCTCCAGGGAACTGACCCAGGGTCCTTGTATGTGCTTCTGGTTCAGCCTGTTCCTCACTGTGTAGTTAGCACACGTGGACTCTTGAATCTCCAAGATAGACAGGGAGATTTTCAAGGGAGAGACTTTACCCCCTCTGTTTTGTTTCTGTGGACACAGCAGACTCACTGGATTTATAACTGGAGTCTTCACTTGGATGTCAGCCCCCCCCCACCAATTCCGTGCTGACACTCCTGCATTCATCTTGAACATTCATCTTGCTGTGTTGTTCATTTTAGTTCTACGTCCTACCTGGTGTCAAGTGTCTGTTATTCGAGTGCCTACAACTCCTCTCTCGAACCCAGGTCAGTGGTCATTGGCTGGTGGGAGCCCATCGATGATTGATGACAGACTGATGGGAGAACAGGAGCCTGAGAAAGCATCTCAGAAATGATTTCCAAAGCAAAAATGTGACTGAGCAGGGTTCTCTCTTTCCTTCACATCCAGGCTAAGAAATGAATTTTGTACATCATCGATTTTGTTTAGATAACTGGGGACTCATACAGAGCTAGGAAGCACCTCCTCCAGATGTAACAAGCTGTGATGAATCCAATAAATGTGCAAATTAGACCATGACAATCAGGGTAAAACCCCATGATACCCTGGAGCAACCCCAGCCTCCCAGTGTTGACCCTGCCCATCAGTGGTCTGCCTGCTGCTCAAGCACCGGAGGGGACTATGACAACATTCATTGCCACCTGTCAGAGGGATGACCCTCTGTTGGGAAGCAAGAGGAGGGCAGGAACCCCAAGTGGCTGGATGAGACAGCAAGAATGGTTTCTGCTCTTTTGGCTCCTGAATATGTCCTGGAAAAGGCAAACTCACATATACTGAAAATATGATGCTACAGATGGTCATATATCTGACTAAAACTTCTCCAAGATTTTGGTGAGGACAGGAACACATAAGACGGGGTGAACATGTAATATTTTTAGTCGGAAGTAGTCCTTAGAGAGAGGATTTAGGAGACCATTTTACCAGGCAGCCTCAGACCACCTCCCCACAACATTTTTTCTGAACACACGCCTGATTTCACCCTGTGAATGTTTATTATGTCAGCCTGCGTTTCTTTATTCTTGTTTTTAGCATTTCTTTCCCACAATGACTATCGTTTTTCCTCTATTACTTGCAGTAAATACACCCCAAGTTTCCACATACAGTCATCCCACGCCCTCTGTCCCTGTCTTCTCTGGAGAGTCACCTGTCATCTCTAAAGTATTGTTATTGTATTTGCCTGTTTTCCTGGAACCCAGCATAAGGTGTATTATATGGTATGTAACACATTGTTATTCAACACTGAAACATCAAGAGAGATGGAAACTAGGCTCAATATAGAACAGGAAAAAAAAATGATTATACCCTTGGAAACTACGAATTATCATTTACTGTGTTCTGCTATTCATGAATGTATTACAAATCAGGAGCTGAAGACAAACGTTGGGAAATTAACATAAGCTGAGGTTTCTTACATTCTCTATAGTTTGAAAGTAGCACTCTTTGGAGGAGAAAGTCATAAACCACTACTACCAGATGTTGCTTTTGGCAGACTTTAATTATTCTCCTAACTGCTTCCTGTCTTTTTAACAATCTCCATCAGAGACAGCTACCAATTCATTCTTCCCTGCTCTGTTTTCCAGTGGAGGGGCATGCCCCTGGGATTTGGAGCTTTTCTTATGTGTCTGCTATTCCCCGCAGACCTGAATTGTCAAACAATTACAGAATGCTATCAGCAACTCTGGCAAAAGGGCCAAGGGTTTGGATGTGTAAGTGAACAAAAACATTCCATGAGGATAACAAAAGCTAAAGATTGTGACAATGTTAATCTGAACAGAAAGACCAAAATTTAACCATAGACAGATAGAAGCAGCATATTTTTAAAGGGGGTTATTAAGAGATAAGTCACTTTTATGAGGACATATCAGGCAGAGGCAATTTGACTATAAGCCAATCATTTGACCCTCCCTCTTCATGATCTTCACAACCATAGTCAGCCTGACAAGAAGGGTTGACATACCTGAACAGATATGTCAAAATCTTGGTTCATTCTAAATAGAGCATAGAGCCCCCATAATTTAAAAACAGAGTTTGTAGTTTAAGCCATCGTGAAGTTTAACCAGGACATTACTTTCCATTTGCCTGACCTGAAAACGATTGTTAAAAAAGTAAATCACAAATTACCCAGAATATTCCAGGCTTGTCCAAATATCTAACTTCTCTTCTCATAGAATAAATATCCTACAATATGCATCATTTATATTTATTAAAATAATGTCATAGGCATTGATACTATCATGGGATTGTTTTTTTCAATTTTATTGCACAATTACTGTTATAACACTAATGAAATAAAGTGATTTAAAATCACTTATAGTAGTGACACCAAGGAAACCAATTCACTGTTACCATTTGGAATTTTTGAAATCAATTAAATAGTTGGTCATGCTAAACCCCTATATGCATAAGTCCATATTCATTTAAAGGAGCAGTTGGGGACTTCCCTGGCTGTCCAGTGGTTAAGACTTCACCTTCCAATGCAGGGGGTACAGGTTCGATCCCTGGTAAGGTTCGATCCCTGGTTGGGTTCGATCCCTGGTCAGGCAGATAAGATCTCATATGTCTCGTGGTCAAAAAAAGCAAAACGTAAAACAGAAGCAATATTGTGACAAATTCAATAAAGACTTTTTAAAAAGTGGTCCGCATCAAAAAAAAAAAAAAAAAAAGGAGCAGTTAGACCTTCCTCTCACAGAGATGGAGAGGAGGTGATGGAAGATCAACTTTCCAGACAAGAAGGCTTGATAACATTGAAAGTACATTACATACAACAGAAATGTTTTCCTTCATCAGGCATCTTAAAGGAAAGATGATCAGAATCTGATGGAAAAAAAAGAGAAACTGAAGTCTGAAGCAAGTGATTTCCCTGCAATAAGATCCTGTGAGTCTAAAATTCCATGATCACCTGCAAGGCTTTACTTTGAGAAACCATCTGGATTCATGGCTAAAGCATGGAAGCAAAACCAGCACACCTGGGCTTCAGACCAACATTTACGTTCCTTGAGTGTCAACATTCCCTACAGTCTAAAATGGGGAAAGTAAAATACACAGCTCTTTTACTTTCTAACGCATCATTTACAGAAAGACTCTGCACCCTTAAGATCAATTCCTGTAAGCTAGAAGTTTAAGAAAGTATCATTATCATACAAAATGTTACCTTGTAGATTATTCAAAGAATTTTCCCCCAAAAGAATTCAAAATAAATTTTAAAAAATAAGAATTGCCTTTTGAAGTCCTTTATGAACCAAGTAAGTTTTCCAGATTCATTCATGTCTGCATCCACATGGATGCAAATAAGCAATGTGCTCTAATAAGCAATTAATATGAGAATGTTTTTGCTTCCTACTGCCCAATCCTGACCACGGTGTGCTAAGCAGTAAAACCAACATTCAATGCATAGACTTCCAACTGGACCATTTTATAATTAGCAAATTATAAACCCAGAAAATTACTGTCAGAAACATCAAGTATAGGACAAAAAGGCTGGCTGACTGCAAGAGGAGGTTTTTATCTTTCTCCCTAAGGAAAAAGTTTCTACTTATAAATTGGTTTTTCAAAAATTACTGAAATAAGAAAATAAAATTGCACATTCCTTTCCTAAATAGATCTATGACTAAGTTAGCTAAATATAGGATCTTTTGAAAAGAGAAACATTTTATAAATGTTAAAATTAGACTTTGTGCTTTAATAGCAATTGGATCATTGTTTGATCAATGTTGTCATGGCATTGGTTCATTTTAAGTGTCTCAGGGAGAACAGAAAATGTAGACGAACGATAGGGCATTTTGTACCTGATGGTAATCCGCACCAGATACCAGGTATATATAGCCCCTCCTGGCTAACTTCAGGCAATGGGAAAAGAGGGAGTGATTTCTTTCAAGTCACCTTCATTCTCCTTTTGTCTTTTTTTTTTCCCCTAAGTTTTAGCACGTTCCTCTGGGTATCCAAAGTCCTATTCTGTTACCTGACTCCCATCCTTGCAATCAGCTTGGTGCCTATTTATCCAGACTAGAGGTGTCCAAATAGGATCTGACTTCTGTGGTCTATTAAAAGAAACAAGAACAACATTAAAGGCTTGCATTTTCTGTGATCCAGTTTTTCAGAGTAACATCTAATAACAGAAGGAAATTCTGTTATAAAGAATAAATTACCAAACTACTTTGTATTAAACTCGTTCTATCCAGGGATGGCACCTTATAAACAGTGCTTGAGGACACTCACCCCAAACACCTCATGGGCCAAGACCACATTATCTTGATTCTTTCCCTTTAACCACACTGAAAAATTCCCAGCCCATTGTCAGGCTCTGTTCCTTACTACTATTCCTTCCCAATTGCCTCTCCATCTTTCTGACTCACTCCAAAATTCACTGAAGACCTCCATGTTTAGCTTATGTTCATTTTTCCCTCCCTAAGTCCAATCATCTTATTGAGTAACCTTAAGGCCATTTAGAAAGCCCATGAAATATGCTTTCCTCAAAGGTTTTTTCACTTTTATGGCTCCAGTGATATTCTTTTCTACACAATGATTAGTTCCCATGGTCACAGCCTGGATCTTGTTATCACTTGGAAATTCTTCACATCTGAAAACAGGAACTTCAAGATATCACAAACTCAACTCCTTCCTCTAGTCCTCTCTTCCTCCCACTGCATTCGTTTTTTAATCTTAGACAGCTAATCATTTAACTCCTCTTGCCTTTACTTTCCTTCTTATCTAACTTACTCATCACAGTGTCAGTACCTTCAACTGGTTCTTCTATGTCTTTTTGCTGAATTTGCCTAACAAATGCTGCAGCTGGACCAATCCTAGTCTTCTACTGTTGCAGAGGATGGCTGAGTCCAGTATACTGGTGCCAGTATAAATTCACTTCACTTCCAATGCTGTGTGTCAGATCAGTCCTTCTACTTTCTAAGGACAACTTCTTCCCCAATTTCCTTTGCTGATTCATAACCCTTATCTTAAGTTTTCTCCCAATGAATTAATTCATAAATCTATTCATTTGCCTAATAGCCTATCTGCTTTTGTATCTTTTCTCCCATTTATTCAGTCATTTATTCAAACGTGTGTATTAAGACTCTACAACATGCTAAATAATATATCAGGCAATGGGGTAAAAAAATACATAACAAGAAGTACTTATTTTCAGGAAGCTCATGGTATAACAAAACACACAAGCATACATAGTCACAACATCACGTTTTATGGGCTTTTTATGATGTTAGTGGAAGAAGGCACAACAGAACGTAAAGGATGGGTATCTCTCTACATATTAGGATTATAGTTGCTTTTTAGTTTATGTTTTGTACTTATTTGTATTTATTATAAAATGTGTTAATTGAATATGTATTACTTTTATTTTATTTTTTTAATTTCATTGAAGTATAGTTGATTTGCAATGTTGTGTTAATTTCTGCTATACAGCAAATTGATTCAGTTATATATATATTATATATAATATATATATATATATATATATTCTTTTTCATATTCTTTTCCATTATGGTTCATCACAGGATATTCAATATAGTTCCCTGCTATATCATCACAGGATATTGAATACAGTTCCCTGTCCCATACAAGGTAGGACCTTGTTGTTTATTCAACCATAGAATTATTAAATGAAGTCATTACCCGAGGTACTGTATTACTTTTAAAATAAGAAAAGTGAATATAACCAATATTTTATAATAACTATAAATGGAATAAAACCTTTAAAAATTTTGAATTACTATATTGTACACCTGTAACTTATATAATATTGTACATCATCTATACTTCAATAAAAAAATAAATAAAAAGAAAGAAAAGAAGAAGGAAGGAAGGAAGGAAGGAAGAAAGAAAGGTGGATCAGGTTCTCCAAAGAAACTGAACCAAAAGGATGGGTATATATTTTTTAAGGAATGTCCCCATGCAATTGTGGAAGCAGGCATGTCCAAAATTTTCAGGGCAGACCAACAGTCTGGAAATTCAGGCAGAATTTCCATGTTACAGTCTTGAGGCCGAATTCCATCTTCTCCAGGAAACCACAGTTTTTGCCCTTACGGCCTTCAACTGACTGGATGAGGGTCACACATGATATCGAGGGTAATCTTCTTAAAGTTAATTGGTTGGGGCTTCCCTAGTGGCTCAGTTGTTGAGAATCTGCCTGCCGATGCAGGGGACATGGGTTCGTGCCCTGGTCTGGGAAGATCCCACATGCCGTGGAGCGACTGGGCCTGTGAGCCATGGCCTCTGGGCCTGCGTGTCCAGAGCCTGTGCTCTGCAACGAGAGAGGCCACAACAGTGAGAGGCCCGTGTACCGAAAAAAAAAAAAAAAAGCCAACTGGTTGTAGATGCTAGTCACACCAACAAAATATCAGTACCTTCACAGCAACATCTAGATAAGCATTTGACCAAACAACAGCCTATCCAAGCTGACACACAAAATTTAACTATCACAGAATGTTATGAACTGAACAGTGTCCTCCAAAATTTACCTGCTGAAGTCCTAATCCCCACTATGACTGTATTTAGTGATGGGGCCCACAGGGAGGTAATAAAGATTAAATGAGGTTATAAGGGTGGGGCCTTAATCTGGTAGGACTGCTACCCATATAAGAAGAGGAAGACACACCAGAGATTTCTCTCCACATGCACACAGAGAAGAGGCCATATGAGGACACAGAAAAAGGTGGCCATTTACAAACCAGGAAGCGGGCTCTCACTAAGAACCATCTTTTATGGACCTTGATCTTGGACTTCCAACCTTCAGAAATCTGATAAAATAAATTTCTGTCATTTAAATCACCAAGACCGTGGTATTTCATGTCAGTCTTAGCAGGCTAATACACAGGGTTATTATTTAAAAAGAAAATGAGAGAGAAAGCAAGCTATTAAAGTCAATGACTGGCACTCTCCTAATTTTCAAACCTGGCTGTACATCAGATTACTGAGGGAACTTTTACAAGTACAGTTCCCAAACCCAAACCCGGGAGAGTCTCATTCAGTAGCTGGGGGGTGACAACAGCTGCAGGGTCCAGGAAGTAGAAAACCACACACCCGCTGTTTAGAGCAGGAGTCTGCAAAGCAGATACACAGCAAAGAGGGTCTGTGAGGTGGGACACTGGAGTAAAGAAGAAACCTCAGGCTTTCTATTTATATATTATATATTTGTATCTTAAAGAAGGAAGGATTTTGGCCTGAATGATATTTAATCTGTGGATTGATGCTTGGACTCCCTTTCAGCCCAATCTTAGACAAACACATATGACAGGTACAAGGAGGTGGGGCATTGTGCAAAACGAATGAGGTACCCCCCTTGATGAGTTAACAGTTATCCTCACCCTTTGCTCACCCTCAACAAATGCTGTCTTTGATGTCATATGTGTGGCCAACTCACATATGGCAGCAAATAGATTTATGGGTTTAATCAAGTCTCAACTAAGTAGACTCCCACAAAATAGACAGCTGGCTTTAAAAGATTCCAGGAGATTCATTTAAGTCTCTATATCATTCAGGAAAATAAGACTGTTATTTTTCCAAATGTTCCCAACTGAAAGCAAAATAAAGCCTATACAGCTCAATTTTCCCAGTAAGCAGAAACAAGAGGAAATAACAGGATTTTACTAAATACTAGTGAAATAAAAGACACAGTATTAATCCTCCTCATAAATTAAGTCAAATGAAAACAAGAGAGAAAGCACTCAAAGTTGCGTTGTGTTTCTTTAAACAACTCTTCTCTAGGCAACATATTTAACATTCCAGGCCCTTTAAGTTCTCCCATGTTAATCCTGAGAAAAAGTACTTCTCCTACCATCACCACTGACAGAGAAAGAACCTTTCTTGAAGGCTCTCAGTCAATCAGTCTTAATTTTAGGCCTAATTTTTACCTGGCTCATTTTTGCCTGGGGTCTTCTTTTCAGTTTCCTGTATGATATAGAGACTTTAATGAATATCTACAGTGGATTTCAACTTGTTTCTGTTAAAACTGTATTCTTAGAAATATAATTTGTTCTTAAGACTCTGGAAATTCTTGTTTTCATGGAAAAATAACCTACTAAAAATGTGTGGCTTAATTGTCTTACGATAATTTGCCTGGTTAACAACTCAGTAATTGATGTATCTCTTTTCCTAAATAGCATAAATACTCGTGAGATTGCTATGTCAAATTGAAAGTATACCATCATTATATTTGTCTTTCCTTATATGCGTGATGGTAAAATAAAAGCATGTTACTCTGCAAAAAAAAAAAAAAAAAATTACAGGAGAGAAAGTACTTACTAAACATGAAGCTTACAGTGCAAGTACAGGTGACCAAGAGGGGAAGAGCAGCCTTCCTGATGAGTCCTCTTTAATCTTCAGAAGAGGCAAAGGATGGAGGTCTAATTGGGTTTGACAAGAGTCATCTCAAAACACTCAAAATTATTCAAAGATGATTAGCAATACAGACTTATATCCGCCCACATTAACAATCCTACTGTGCATTGAGATACTAGCAAAAGATAGTTTGAAGCTGTGGTGATATAAAAGAAATTTTAAAATTATATCCACATTACCTTTAATATAAGATTTTCCATTTCTCTTTTAGGACGCATTTTGTGTTACATAAAATACATTAGCACATTAGTGCACATGTAATCTACCAGATGCTGCTGGGAATTAGAAGGACCACAGGATTTGAGACCTTAATAATGACTATCTCAGTGGGACTGTTGGATGAAAATTTCACTTGAAATACACCCAAATGAGAACGAGAAGTAAAAAAGTGAAGATAGGAAAAGACCATTCTTAGGAAATTTGCTCTAAAGGGTTATAGTGAAATGAACTAGTAGCTGGAGGGGTGATTGTGCCGGCAAAGGATGTCTTAAAGGGAAAAATACAGCCTTTCTATATGCTGATGTAAATGACTTTGTAAAAACTAAAATTTGATTATGGAAGATGTAAAGGGAGTATTTCATGCTGGAATGAATGAAAAAGGATGGAATCCAGTACACAGGGTGAGATCTAGACTTTGTTGAGACAAGGAAGAGCCACTTCTTTCATTGGAGGGACAGCAGAGTTTATGGCAGAGAGAGGATGAGGAAGTTCTCCTCTGAGTGCTCCCCTACGAACTCAGGAGCAAGGCTGTCAGCAGAGAAAAATCCATGCATAACAATATCTGCAACTAGCGACCATAAGAGACTTCATTTCAAACAACAACCCACATTATAAAAGTAAGGAAGTCGGGCTTCCCTGGTGGCGCAGTGGTTGAGAGTCCGCCTGCCGATGCAGGGGACGCGGGTTCGTGCCCCTATCCCGGAAGATCCCACGTGCCGCGGAGCGGCTGGGCCCGCGAGCCATGGCCGCGGAGCCTGTGTTTCCGGAGCCTGTGCTCCGCAACGGGAGAGGCCACAGCAGTGAGAGGCCCGCATACAGCAAAAAAAAAAAAAAAAAAAAAAAAAAAAAAAAAAAAAGTAAGGAAGTCTATGGTTTACCCTAATTAGGTTGAATATCATCAAACTCAGCAAAGTATGATATATGTATATAATTTACACGTAGATAAAACAGTGCATTGACTCCACTATCTCTTCGTTACGGAGTTACAGTAAAACCTACCCATCTTTTCCAGGGCCCAGTCCACACTGATCCTCATGTCGGGTCCTTGTTCCCTTGATCCACTTTCATATCTAACACAGCTCTTGTCCCACAAGGATCTGCAGGATATTGCATCCTTCTTCTGGACTTTCATCGCCATTTTCAGAAAAATCCAGTATTATTCAAAGTTTACTTAGAGTAGATTCAGCCGCCGACTCTACTGCTCCCCAACATGCTGGCAGATGCCCATCTCAGCTGAACACTCTCTTTGCACAAAGCTTCAGTAACCCTCAGTTCTCATTTGTGTGTCACCAAACCCACCAGTTGCCGACGTCCTCCAGTCAAGAAAAGGAAAAGTCCTTTTAGGATGGATATGAACTTAAAAACAAATGTTTCATTAGGCAAAAACTTAAATACTGAGGTACTTCCTGCTTTCTGTAGTATGAGGAGTTGCCCTCTGACTGCAGGTCCGGGAATCCACCGTTTTCCAACTTGCCTCCCAGTATCTTGCCAACGTGGCCAATAGGAGCAGTTCAAGGTGATAAGGAAGCACAGAGAAAGGAGTTCATGAAACTGACTGAACCACTCCGAGTGAGGACACCAGGGTTCACAGCGAAGTCCTTTGAGAGCTTAAAGCCTGCCCAGCCTGCTTCTTTTCCATTTACTGGACTAAACAGACCCTATTCTTATCCAAGCTCCCCCATGATTATTCTCCATGATTTTTCACTTTCTGCACACACACATGGAATCCTGATAGTTAAAGCACATAAAGGGCCATAAGCGCTTCCCGTTAAACCGTCTTTTTAAACAGCGCTCTCTGGCAGTGTTAGAGCTATTAATTGTGGCAGAGAAAAAACAAGTTACATAACCTGCCTGCTCTCACACGTTATTCTTCTTATTATCACCACATGATTAACTCGACCAGAAGATGAGCTAAATTTCAGAAGAGTCCTTTCCAATTCAGGAAAAGAGCACAGCAAATTTAGGGGACAGGAACATGGCAAAACACAGCTGCATAAAAACTCACCAAAAAGGTTTTGCAATCGAAGGCCACATTTGATGGGTCTCACTTTGCTAAAAAGCAATTCTTGGCTTGAGGGGCAGAGATGGGACACAGGGCAACATGACACAATGGGGTTATCAACAGAAGGAATGACAGACGTGTCCCCCTCTGCCCTGGGTTTGCTAGCATTCAGACCAAGCCCATTGTGTTTTTATTGTGCCTCTCTTTACCTACTCATGTCCAGTTTTCTCTTTAGGGAATTCTGTCTGGAAAGACTTAAAATCACTGACCTGCTATATCTTTTTTTGGGGGGGTGTACACGGGCCTCTCACTGTTGTGGCCTCTCCCGTTGCAGAGCACAGGCTCCAGACACACAAGCTCAGCAGCCATGGCTCACGGGCCCAGCCGCTCCACAGCATGTGGGATCTTCCCAGACTGGGGCACGAACCCGTGTCCCCTGCATCGGCAGGCAGACTCTCAACCACTGCACCACCAGGGAAGCTCTGCCATGTCTTTTTTTATACTGCACTTAAGAGCCAGCAGGTTTCTGGTGAGGAGGGAAGCTATTAAAAAGCTAAAAATACACTTAAGTCCTCTTCTAGTTATTCATTTTCTCCTTCACACTTAAATATTAAAGAAGAAATTTGTATCATGATTGTTAACAGAAGGTACCTCATCCTCCAATCCACAGGAATTGCTGGCGAGATGCAGCACTAACTCCAGAAACCCGAAAATTGCACAGGGAAGAGATTAGATGGGTAAGATGTCTCCACAGCATGAAAGGAGCTAGGAATTCTGAAGAACTTGGTATTTCAATCTTCCATGAAGGAAAAGAAGCTTTTACATTAGTCATGCAAACACTCTTAATGATGCCACTTCACATTCAAACCAGTGAGGTCTAACTTGGCTGAAAATGAAAGCTACTCTCAAATTCCATAGGCATCTACTTAGTTGGTGCCTATAAGGAACAAATCTCTTCACACAGAATAATAAAAATAGGACATTAGTCACCCTACTACAACATTTGTGCATCTTAGGTAAGAAAAATCCAGGTAAACCAAATTTTTCAGGCTTTTGTTTCTTGGGGAAAATAATTCTATTTGATTAATTCCATTAAAGTGCCTTCTCTATTTAGAGATTTAGGCCAAACTGAAAGACTCCTATTAACTTTATTGATCTTCATCTTCATCTGATCTTGCCATCATTTTGCATTTGGTCACATACCAAAGAGATGTATGTTTTGAGGTATGAGTAAACTTTAGAAACTAGCAGCACTAAACCTTTGCCACTCTTCCTATTAACAACCCCAGATAACGTAAATCTTTACTCCAAGGACTTAAAATCTACTCCATGGTCCTTTGGCAAATAGAAATTCAGTCAAACAGTGACCACTAACAGGAAGCAGAGCAGAAATGAAAAGGGACCAAAGTGGTCCAGGGGAATATAAAGGAATGTTCATTTTGAGCAGAGAGATGGAAGTGACCATAGTATGTGAAGAGCTCTAGGAAAAACTCCAAGGTGAAGGACAGTTGATTTGAGCCTTGGAAGTTGAGCTCGCTTTGAAGAGATGGGGAGGAAGACTTGGAGGCAGATTCCTCTTAGGTAGGTGAAGAGGATTAGCAAAGTTGGAGACTCAGCAAAACACAGAGCAGCTGCAGAGGGTAGTTTCCAACAGGTGAGGTTCATGGAAAGGAAGAGAGAACATAAAGAGAGTCTCATGCTAGACTATGGGAAGCCTTGGACACCAAGACAAGGAATTGACATTGATCCTCTAGAAAGCAGGGAAACACTGAACATTTTAGAGATGAATAATGACATAATAAAGGACCATTTCAGGAAGGTTAGACTTCTGTTTGTGTATGTCATGGAGGAGCTAGAAATGGTAGGTTGAAAGCTGTTGCACAAGCACAAGGCAGAAGCCATAATGACCTGAAGTGACATGACACGGAGGGAATAAGCAGGTGGAAGACGTCTGTGAGACTTGATGGTCAGAGACACAGAGCCCAAGGGAAGAGTAAAAAAAAAAAAATGCTTTCACTTGAAGGGACTTAGAAAAAGGCAATGGTAAAGGAATTGGGGAAATTGAGATGAGACGCATCTTTGAAAATAATATGCACTCACACTCAAAGGTGAGAGAACAGCAGAATAACTGCTAATGCCAGGATGAAGTTCAGGACATGGGACAAGAGCTGGGAAGAGAGGTCAGAGCTTGCCATCTATTTGGGAGTCACCAGTTTCATGCTGAGGACTCAGAGGTAGAGATTATGGAAAGAGAAAAATGGGGATGAAACCTGAATCTTAGAGAAGGGCAATAATGGAGGTGATAGAAGCAGATACTGGGAAGTTAAGAGAAGAAGGAGAAACCAGAATCATGAATATAAAAGAGAAGTCAGGGGCTTCCCTGGTGGCACAGTTGTTGGGAGTCCGCCTGCCAATGCAAGGGACACAGGTTCATGCCCCAGTCCGGGAAGATCCCACATGCTGCGAAGCGGCTGGGCCCGTGAGCCATGGCCGCTGAGCCTGCGCATCCGGAGCCTGTGCTCCACAAAGGGAGAGGCCACAACAGTGAGAGGCCCGCGTGTCGCAAAAAAAAAAAAAAAAAAGAGAGAGAGAGAGAGAAGTCAGAGGTGAACAACGAATGGTTAACAATGCTGAAGACTGTTGAAAGATCCAAAGGAGGTTTATGAAAAGACCATTGGATTTGCTGACGAGTGGGGTATTGATAATTATTGAAGCATGCAGTTTCAGTAGGATGAGGGAGACCAGAACAAGACTGCTGTGGAAAGAGGTAGAAATAGAGGCTATAAGTGGCCGCAAGTAGATAGTGAAAGCAAGTCAAGACTTGGGATGCAACTGGAAGAGATAGAAAGCTGAAGGAAATAATTAAAGCTAGAGAGGAATGAGCCATTGGTAGTGAACAGACTGGAGAGTTAAATAGTTTAAAAAATTGAGAGTTAGTAGAAGGAGTGTTCTGACCTGTTTACTTCTGATCTTTGTCAGAATGTATCCTAGCTATAGACCCAGACCCAGATCTCTTCCATATAGAGCCGGAAATACTTGTAAAATGAGTCCTCTGGAGTCAATATTCAAGTCAAAGAAAGAGGTGCAGTCTCCATAACTACCACCTTGCAGAAGCTTAGCTGTGGAGGAAGAGAGAGAGAAAGAGAACACGCCTTGGAGGAATATTGATCTGGAAGATGAAAGTAGTTATCAGCTGCAGGAGAGAATTACCAGAGAGTAAGATTTTAAAAACACCCAAAAAGTGTTGAAGAAAAAATATTTGTTCAGATTCCAGTGACTTCAAAATTTGGGTTAATCTAAATTTTATGTCTAAGCTCTATGCTAATGGTGTTCATTAATTTTATAAAGGAATGCAGAGAATTGGTGAAAATATCTGAGAAAATAGACTTTCTGAGAATTTTTATATTACCAGTTACTAAAAATAATTTTTATGCTGTTATCAGTGTTTTTGTTATTTTATGGACTGTAAGTCAGGCACCTAAACCTGCTAAATAAATGTTTATTGGATTGCTGGCTGGCTGGATGGCTGGATGGTTGGATGGAGATACTCTGGAATACCAGGGTGGTATTAGTTCTTACGGCATGTTACTAAAACCAGATTTGACTCTCAGTCATTGCTTATATTCGAAAGAAGTTTACCTTTAATGAAAGACAAAATCCTAACATGCCTGAGGTAGTGCACACCATGCAAATCCTCCTTCCACCTAAACATTTGGAATGAGGTTCAACCTCATGACCATGGAAGAGCTGTCATCCAAACTGGGAAGCAGGAAGCTAGTGTCTCAGGCTCAGGTCCGTACTGCTTACCAGCTGTCATACTTTTCGAAAGCCTCAGGCCATCAGTGGCTTCAGCTACTATTCGTGATAATTTTGCCTTCTTTTGCCTCTAGCAAAAGACTCCTTAGAGCTCACTTCCTTGCCTGAGGCCTCTGACATAGATAATCAGAAGCGACAGGTCTTCCAGGTCAAACAATGAGGGTAGAACCCACAGAACAAGCCATGGTTCCTCCTGAGCTCCCACTGCAGGAGGATAATATGATACAAACCTCATAAAACCACAAAGGCAATGCAAACAGAAGGGGAGACAACAGTGAATGAAGGATGTCAACAAAATTCTGGGATAGAGCAGATGGGTGAGTGGAAACTGATTTAGCAGAGCAGAGAGAGTATAAATAAAGTGCCTGCAGTGAGGGGACAAGAGGGAGTTATGTCATGTCACAGAATGAAAAGGTCCAGGACCAGGTGCCATCCTAGGGAGGAACACCTGAAATCAGTCTGTGGGAGAAGCAGAGCCTCCCCTCCACCCCAACCAAATGCTGGAGCTTTCTTTCTGGAGAGGTTGAACCACAGAGATTCTAATCCCAGGGACACCAGCCCAGCCAAGGGCAGGTTGCCTTCCTGAAGGTGGCATGGAACTGGAGCAGTGCTCTTCAACTCAACTTTCCAAGATGATGGGAATGCTCTGGAAGCTATAACTGAAAAAGTATTTTTTAAATTTTTATTCATTTTAATGACTTCCCTCATGGTGCAGTGGTTAAGAATCCTCCTGCCAATGCAGGGGACACCGTTTCTATCCCTGGTCCAGGAAGATCCCACATGTCATGGAGCAACAAATCCCGTGTACCACAACTACTGAAGTCCGCGTGTCTAGAGCCCGTGCTCTGCAACAAGAGAAGCCACTGCAATAAGAAGCCCGCACACAGCAATGCAGAGTAGCCCACAGTCACCACAACTAGAGAAAGCCTGCATGCAGCAACAAAGACCCAATGCAGCCAAAAATAAATAAAACAAATAAATTTATTTTTAAAAGTCTTCTGTACAGGATAGCACAGGTCTAGAAACTGCACGCTAGTGTCCCAGTGCCCTTACCCTCACCCAGAGCCCAGAGCAACGTCAGCCAATTATGACACAGGCAGGAGAGGACAGAAAATTCCTCCTGGGGAACCAACCAGACCAAGAAGAAAGACCTAGAGACTGACATTTGTGGGTTCTCCAGCAGAACGGTGAGGTCTCTTCCTCAAGACTACCATCAGGAAGGCACTCAGGAAGGTGCTCAATTTCACGGTACATCCAGTCAGGTTTTTATCAACTCCCTTTCAAAAACAGAAGTGAGCAACCAAGCACCATGAGTCATTGGAAGGAAGCCTCCAACATGTAAGGACAAGACCAACACAAAGACAAATTTTTTAAAAGGGGGTAGGGAGAAAACAAAGCCAACAACAGTAGGAACTCAAAACAAGCTAGCATGGTGCAGGGAACATAAAACTTAAAAATCACACACACACAAATAATCTCAAAGAGAAAATGAAAGGTAGTACCACCGTGAAAGGACAGGATGCTGTGGGCAGAAGCATGATGGTTATCAGAAAACAGAACCACAGAGGCCCCGAGGAAATTAAAAACCAAGGGAGAGAACATTCAAGAGGAGTTAGAAGGTAAGGAAGGCGGAGGAAATCTCCTGACGAAGGGCTGAGACCAACAGGAACAGACGCTGCACAGGAGAGGCCAACTCCAGGAGGAGACTCTGAGCCTGGTAGGTTTCCTTGAAATTCACGGTGGAGCTTGGGTTCCCATGGGCTGTACACTTGCTAAGGTGCAGAGTCAGGGACCAGGAGATTCAGGCAAATTCTCTCACCCCATGTGGCTGAGAAACTGTTGCTGACACCTGGATTTTACTTGTAACATAGAGTAATTTAGCCTGGGAGCCCATGTACTGCAGAGCCCCTGGGCGTGATCCCCCATGCGGTGATGGAGGGCAGTCCCCGAGGCCTGACAGCCTTCACATTTCAGGATGGCCCCGAGTGGCTTGGGTTTCACAAACTGCCTCATGAAGTAGGCATAGGACAATGAAAACTTTCCAATTTAGAGCAGCTTTGAACAAACATTTATTTAGAACAAGGAGATAATGAGCAATTATTTTCAGTTCTAGAACATCACAGATGTTGTTCATTAGAGTATGTCAATCAGAAACAATTCTTTCATATATATGAACTCATTTTCAAGAATTCCCAGGGATTCACTTGAGCAGAACAGAAAAACTGCTTCAAAACCCAATCCTAAATCTAAGGAAGCCACTAAAAGGGAAATGTGAAGGCTGGGGTGTGAACCCCTCACTGAGACACTTCAATTAAATTCTGGCTTAATAAACACAGTCTTTTTATTTAAATTCTGGCTTAATAAACACAGTCTTTTTATTTAAGTACCTTAAAATCGATAGACTGTTTTTCTAATTGATTTTTGCTCTGGGTTTGTTTTTTTGTAAACTGTGAATCATGTCAAGTAAAACAACCTCCACATTTTAAAAACTGAGAAGTATGGCATAACTTGCTTTGCAGAATTCAGGCCCCTGCCAGCATCCCTAATCATCAGTATAGCTAAATACTTAGAGAGGTAGCAGAAGACTGGAGTTCAAATCATGTCTCTCATATTTGGTAGCTCTATGACCTCTGGTGAATCATCTAACCTGTCTGAGCTTTGGTTTCCTCCTCTGACACATGGGGTATTATGCAGTAAACTGAAAAATGTCATAAAATTGAAGATGCTGTTTATTGAAGAGAAGCTAAAGTCTAGAAATATCATGTGTGCATCCTAGCAGTGTGGACTTAAGAACGTTAATGAAGATTTAGCTGTCCAAATAAAAATATATCAGAGTCACTTGTTTAATTGAACACATTATATTTAACACAATATAGCTGCTACCTTCTTCAGAAGATGTTCATCAGTATTTCCATTCCAATTCCCTGCATATTGAAGTTTCACAGAAAACTGCTGTTGGTCTTTTATATAAAATTAGCAAAAAGTGTCTTTTCAAAGCTATTTTTTAAAATATTACATATCTCTGTCAACATACACACACATGCACTATACGCACCCACATCCAGAGTGTGCTTCATTACAAAACGTTACTTATGGTACTGATTTTGCCTGCTTGTAGCCGATTGGTTGAACTAAGAAAATTATTATTCATTTTCCCCTGTTGATATCTCTTGAAGACGATGATAATGCATTACCACTGAAAGTGATCACTGTTGCAAAGACCTCATTTGTCATTTAAAGCTGCACCTCTAATTTATGACCACCTAGAGGGGTGGGGTAGGGAAGGTGGGAGGGAGACGCAAGAGGGAGGAGATATGGGGATATATGTATACGTATAGATGATTCACTTTATTATAAAGCAGAAACTAATACAACATTGTAAAGCAATTATACTCCAATAAAGCTGTTAAAAAAAAAGAAAAGAAAAAAGCTGCATCTCTAGAGACCTCACTTGAAGAACGACTACCCTACAGGAGGCAAATCCTGAAGAATATGCTTCCCTCCTCTGGTCTGTCTTTGTAGACATCATTCAGCATAGTAGAGCAATCTGTTTTATACATTCGTGTCTGCTGGATTCAACTATATTTCTACTGGCAGAGCAATAAAACATAAACAGGGAAAGTAGCAAGATGTTCAAATGAGTATTGCTGATGGATGGAAAGGGCTGAAGATCCCTACACAACTATTATCAAAGGATGTTTTGTGATGGCATCAGAAGGAGGTGGCACCCACCACAGGTGTTCCAATGATCACTTCCTGGAATTTGGAAACTCTGGGAAAATTCTTCACTTAAAAAAAAAAAAAAACATTTACCAAGGTTGAGGAGACAAGATGGTGGAATAGAGTGACATGAGCTCACCTCCTCTCATGAGAACACCAAAATCACAGCTGACTGCTGAACAACCATCAATTTTTTAAAAAGACTGGGGACTTCCCTGGTGGCGCAGTGGTTATGAATCTGCCTGCCAATGCAGAGGACACGGGTTTGATCCCTGGTCCAGCAAGATCTCGCATGTGCCACAACTACTGAGCCTGTGCTCTAGAGCCCGTGTACCACAACTACTAAAGCCTGTGCACCTTCTCTTGTGCTCTGCAACAAGAGAAGCCACTGCAATGAGAAGCCCGCACACCGCAACAGAGAGTAACCCCTACTCGCCACAACCAGAGAAAGTCCACACGCAGCAACAAAAACCCAACACAACCAAAAATAAAAATAAATAAATAAAATTGATTCTAAAAAAAAAAAAAGACTGGAACCTACCAAAAAAGATATTCTACATCCAAAGACAAAAAAGAAACCACAATGAGACGGTAGTGGGGCGCATTTGCAAAATAATCAAACCTCATACCCTCTGGGTGGGCAACCCACATACTGGAGAATAATTATATCACGGAGGTTCTCCCACAGGAGTGAGAGCTCTGAGCTCCACATCAGGCTTCCCAGCCTAGGAGTCCAGTATCAGGAAGATGCACCCAGAGTGGATGTCATTTAATTCAAGGTCCTCTACAATATTCTTAACAAGTGTCACAAAAGTTGCCATACAGAGTCAGCGATGGTGTGGAACAAAGATACAAGTTGGGGCAGCGTGAGGAGAAGAGGGGCCCTGAATTCAGAATTGGGGGCTTAATGACAGAGTTGGGGCCCTCTTGATTTTAGACTCTTCAAATAACAATCCTTGGAGGCCACTTTCAGAAAAAAAGTCCTGGAGCCTTTATGGTGAGCTTTCTGTGGGCAAAGATCAAGCCCCACACCTCTCTAGACATCAAAACCCTCCACATGATGCCCATAAGTATGTCCCAAACTTCTCTGATGACAAGTTTCACCTGGGACAGTTTCACCTCTTAAATGCTAATGTAGGTTCAAATCCCCAAGAAGAAGAGAGTTTTGTTAAAATGCAGGTTCTTATTCAGTAGGTCTAGGATGGGGCCCATGAGTCCCCACTTGTAGCAAGCTCTCAGGTGACACCCATGTTTTTGATCCAGGGACCATACCTAAAGTAGCCATAATTGGGGGACTGTAGAGTCATCAAGTGTCCCAGGTGTTCCTTATTATCAAGGAAAAAAACAGAAAGACTGGATATTGGCTTAACACATAGTAATTGCTAAGTAGATGCTTACTGAGTGATGGATGGATGGATAGTGGATGGATGGATGAATGGATGAATCAAGTGAGTGAATAAACCAATAAATGAAATAATGATACCCTTTCTGACCTTTAGCTCCTCTTCTGTAAGATGGGGAAACACCTGACTTACAGGTTCTGGTGAAACTTGGAAGAGAAGGAAAGGGAGAGCTTCATTCCATGCCCACACACTACCCAGCCTGGGTCTAACTCTGCATCCCCGGTCCCCTCTGGTGTAAAATTATAACAATGATAATTGTGGATACCTGGTAGGCTTGTTGACAGTTCTATCACATTTAAGAGTTTAACCTATGGTAAGTGGTCCAGTAATTGCTGGCTACACAGAAACCTATAGATAAGAAAGTTTCACAAAGAATAGTGTTTTGAAAGGTTAAATCTTGCTCTTTTAGATTTTCCTTGTTCAGAACGGATGGCAAAGGAACTGACTGAAATTGAACTCTGCCCCAAGAAATACAAATTTTGCTAAGACAAAAAGCATTGCTTGTAAGATTAGTTTCAGTGCTTTTAGGAATGATCAGTATCATGTCCATTTTTTAGCCTTTAACCTCTTGGGTCATTTCTATAATGGTTACATTCATAATAATAGGCTAAGATTTGTGCTTATATATCAGCCTGTAAAGCATATTTTGATAGTATCTACACTGCCAATTTTGAAAAATTCATAATCTAAGGGCATAGTTACTATATTTCCAAAATTAATAATTAAGTTATTCTAATTATTCAATACAAATATTAAATTATTAAAATACTGATATAAGAAGCTTTCTCACTTTAAGTTTTGACAAAAGAATTACTTGTTTGACTCAAAGGATTTAATATTTAAAACATGTGGTTTTATAAAAATCTTCTTTTTTTATTTAATTATCAATAGAAAAAACTCAAAGTCTAGTATAGTCAGGAAAAGCTTTCACAATCCTTCAAGAACAAATGTATTTTTCTCATGGGTGCCTGGCCCACCAAGCTATAAAGCTTGGCATGCACATCAGCACCCCATCATTGAAAGGAAGTGGTGTACACAGGGCTAGGCTGAGCAGGCCCTGAAGACAAAAGTAAGTTACCTAGAGAAGTGGTCCAAATGCCCATGGTCCCAACTCCTGCTATCCTGCCTTCTCTATCATTGCCTTCTTCTCACAGGTGAGAATCCACAGAGAAGTGAGTTTTCCAAGGCCACGTTGCTGGGTCAGGTCCCCTGATTCCCAGTCCAACAGTTCTCCATTATTCCATTCCACCTGGACTCCAAAGAGAAAAGTAATATTTAATAAGCTGGCATTGAACCCTGATAACAACAATGGACACATTCACAAGCACAAGTTTTTGTGCAGTTCTGCACCAGCAGGATTCTGAATTCTCTCAGATTTTATATTTTAATATTTGGCAGTGTTTTGAGTGATGAGGGGCCTTAAAGTATTCAGTTGCAAATAATATATATTAAAAATAATTTGGGGGTACTTCCCTGGTGGTCCAATGGTAAAGAATCCACCTTCCAATGCAGGGGACAAAGGTTTGATCCCTGGTCAGGGAACTAAGATCCCACATGCTACAGGGTAACTGAGCTTGCATGTCTCAACAAGAGAGGCTGTGTGCCACAAACCTCAGAGGCCACACGCTCCAGAGGCCTCACACCACAACTAGAGAGAAGCCCACACGCCATAATGAAAAGCCAGCCCGTTTCACAGCAAAAGATCCCGCATGCCTCAATGAAGACCCCATATGCCACAGCTAAGACCAGATGCAGCCAAAAAAAAAAAAAGAAAGAAAACAAATAAATATTTTTAAAGTAATTTATAAAAATAAATAAATTTTTATGTTCACTGCTGTGTTCTGGGGATAGATACCTGTCAGCAACTTGATTATACATACAGAGGTTGTTATGGGATGAGAGAAACACATTATCTGCCCCAGTACCACTGCTGACCACCAGACAGTAATGGCGAGATTGAGGCCATTGAGGGCAGCAGAGAGGCAAGTGTCTGTGGTTAAACATTGACATGCTGTCCATAGTCTTTGTCAATTAAATGCTCCTTGATAGCCAACTAGAGGTCTGTTCACAACCCAGTTTCCTGAGCGTTGATTATATTTTAGTCACTCCAGTGTTGAAATACTCAGTCTCAAGTGAAGAAAGAAAGAAACATCTGGTTGTATTTGTGTTTTGTAACACATCAGAATAGGTCCCTTAAAAGAATAAATAGTTGTGAATAAGAGTATTTGCAAAGAAGTAGGTATATATGGACTCTTTAAACAAAAGGATCAAAAGTGATCATGGCGTTAAGGGCTTAATATCCAAAATATGCAAACATACAACTCAGCATTGAAAAAACAAACAACCCGATTTAAAAAATGGGCAGAGGACCTGAATAGATATTTTTCCAAAGAAGAAGATATGGCCAACAGACACATGAAAAGATGCTCAACTTCGCTAATCATCAGGGAAATATAAATCACAACCACAAGGTATCACCTCACATCTGTCAGAATGACAAGTATCAAAAAGACAACAAATAACAAGTGTTGGTGAGAATGTGGAGAAAAGGGAACCCTAGTACACTGTAAACTGATACAGACACTGTGGAAAATAGTATTGAGGTTCTTTTTAAAATTAAAAATAGAACTGCCATATGATCTGGCAATTCCTCTTCTGAGTATTTTTCCAAAGAAAATAAAAACACTACTTAGAAAAGATATATGCACCCCTATGTTCATTGCAGCATTATTTACAATTGCCAAGATGTGGAAGCAATCAAAGTGTCCACTGATAGATGAATGGATAAAGAAATTATGGTATATACTTATATACAATGGAATATCATTCCAACATAAAAAGGAATGAAATCTCATCATTTTTGATAACATGAATGGACCTAGAGGGTATTATGTTAAGTTAAGTAAGTCAGATAGAGAAAGACAGTGTATGATTTCACTTATATGTAGAATCTAAAAAAAAGAAAAATGAACAAACAAAACAAAACAGAAACAGACTCACAGATACGGAGAACAAATAGGTGGTTGCCAGAGGGATGGGGGATGGGCAGATGAGTGAAATAAGTGAGGAAGGCTAAGAAGTACAAAATTCCAGTTACGAAATAAATGAGTCATGCGGATGAGATGTACAACATGGGAAATATAGTCAATAATATTGTAATAACTTTGTATGGTGACAGACAGATGGTAACTAAACAAAATGGTGATCATTTTGTAATGTATAGAAATATTAACTCACTGTGTTGTGCACCTGGAATTAACATAGTTTTGTAGGTCAATTTTACTCCAATATTTAATAGATAGATGATAGATGATAGATAGATAGATAGATAGATAGATAGATAAATGAATGTTTGAATAGTCATTCAGGCTGCTGTGACAAAAATACCATAAACTGGGTGATTTATAAACACCAAACACTTACTTCTTACAATTCTGGAGGCTGGAAGGTCCAAGATGCTGGTAGATTCAATGTCTGGTGAGAACCCTTTCCCTCGTTCATAGAGAGCATCATTTAGCTGTGTCCTCACAGGGTGGAAGAGGTTAGGATTCTCTCTGTAGCCTCTTTTATAAAGACACTAATCTCCTTCAAAAGGGCTCCACCCTTATGATCTAATCACCTCCCACAGGGCCCATCTCCAAACACCATCAACTTAGAGGTTAGAATTTCAACATATAAATCTGAGAATGGGAGGGAGGAACATAAACATTCAGTCCTTTGCAGATACTTTTGGTTAAAAATGAGTAAGCAAAGAACATGTATATCATGTAAAAGAAGCTGACCTCTTTTACATAAGGCTAAATACAGTCTTATTGCAAATAGTGTAATATATTGAGTCAATCATCAGCTTGACACTGATTTTATTTTATTTTTAAACCACTTTGAGATATGATTGACATTAAAAATTTGCACATATTTAATGTACACAACTTGGTGAGTTTGGAGATTAATATGCACCCATGAAGCCATCACCACAATCAATGCCATAAACATATCAATCATTTCCAAAAGTTTCCTCTCACCTCATTTATTTATTTGGTAGTAAGACCACTTAATGTAAGATATGTAAAGGTGTTCAACATAACTAATCATCACGGAGATACAAATTAAAATTGCAATGAGATATCACCTCATTAGGATGTTAGGATGGCTGTTAGGATGTCTATAAAAAACAAAAACAGACAAACGAAAAATGACAAGTGTTGGCAAGGATATGGAGAAAAGGGAACCCGTGTATACAGTTGGAGGGAATGTAAATTAATGCAGCCACTATGAAAAGAGGTTCCTCAAAAAATTAAAAATAGAACAACTCTATAATCCAACAATCCCTCTTCTGAGTATATATCCAAAGGAATTGAAGTCAGAATCTCAAAGAGATGTCTGCTCTCCCAAGTTCATTGTGGTATTATTTACAATAGCCAAGACACGGAGGTAATCTAAATGTTTAATGACAGATGAATCAATAAAGAGAATGTGATGTGTACATACAATGCAATACTATTTGGCCTTAAGATAAGAAGAAGGTTCTTCCATTTGTGACAATCTGGATGAACCTGGAGAACACCGTGCTGAGTAAAATAAGCCAAACTCAGAAGGACAAATACTGCATGATCACACTTATATGAAGAATCTAGAAGAGTCAAACTCATAGAAACAGAGAGAAGAACGGTGGTTACCTGGGGCTTGTGGGAGGAGCAAATGGGGAGGTATTGGTCAAAGAGTACAGAGCTTTGGTGATACAAGATGAGTAAGTCATAGAGATCTACAGTATAACCTAGTGCCCATGGTTAATAATGCTGTACTATGGACTCAGAAACTTGCTAAGAGGGTAGACACTGATTTAAATAAAAGTTAGAAGAATTATACAAATAAAAGGTTATTTCAATCTTTCTATTTTCTGCAGGGATTTAGATCCATACTCTGAAACGTACACTCCCATGAAAATTTCTGAGCTATCAGTGATAAACTACTATGTTATGACAATTAGTAAAATTAAAATATTCCATGAAAACAAAAATAACAAATTACCCAGGGACTAGCTGAACAAGGTCTGTACAGGACTTTGATGAAGAAAATGAGGAAGATGTTTCTTAAAGGAAAATAAAGATGACTTGAAAATATGAAATATGATGTTAGGAAGACTGACTGACTACTGTAAAGTTATTACAAATTTCTTCAAAATTAAATTAAAATCCCAATAGTGTATTTTTATTACATCACAAAATAGACTTGAAGCTCTTTTGGAAAAATAAATAAAGGTAGATAATTAGGAAGATACTGTAAAATTAATGAAGGCAGCTTTTCCTACTAAATATTAATACTGAATATAAAACTGCAATAAACAAAGCAGATTAGAACTAGTAAAATATTAAAACAAGTTATTTAAGAATGATTAATTTCTGGGTAATTTAGATTTAGTCTTTTATATTCTTCTGTGGTTTTTATGGTGATCATGAAGTTTTTTCATAATTAAACACAATACAACATTTTTGAAAAATGATAATAATTTCCTCCACTCTCCTCCCTCATTTGTACTTGTTTCATAGTTTTATGTGCATTTTACAATTTAATTCCACAGCACATCAATGTTCTTCTTCTCTACTGGTTAATCCCATCAGTGCATAAACATGTTTCTACCTTAAAAAAAATCCTCCCTTAGGTTAAAAGGTACATATTTCCAGTTACAAAATAAATGAGGCAAGGGTATAAAATACACAGTGTGGAGAATACTGTTAATAACTATGTAATATCTTTATATGGTGACAAGTGGTAACTAGACTTATCATGGTTATCATTTTCAAATATATAGAAATACCAAAGCACTGTATTGTGTTCCAGGAACTAACATAGTGTTGTAGGTCAACTATACTTCAGAAACAGACAGACAAGTTCATAGAAAAAGAGATCAGATTTACAGTTACTAGAGGCAGAGAATTTGGCAGAGGGGAAATTGGAGGAAGATGGTCAAAAGTACAAACTTCCAGTTATAAGACAAATAAGTACTGGGTTGTATTGTACAACATGATAAATATAATGAACACTGCCATACGTTATAAATGAAAGCTGTTAAGAGACTAAATCCCAAGAGTTCTCATCACAAGGAAAATTTTTTTTCTATTTCTTTAATTTTGTATCTATATGACATGATGGATGTTCACTAAACTTACTGTGATTATCATTTCATGATGTATGTAAGTCAGATCATTATGCTGTACACCTTAAACTTATAAATGCTGTATGTCATTTATATCTCAATGAAACTGGAAGAAAAAAAATCCTCTCTTGACCCTCATGCCCATCTCCAGTCTCCTCTCTCCTTCACAGCACATTTCCTCTAAAAAGGAAGTTTATCAGTACTGCTTCCACACACGTACATCCCATTTCTCCCCCCACTCATTCCAATAGGTCTTCTTTGCCCATCACTTGGCTACCTGGCACTTACATTGCACTTGGAAAAGTCACTAACAACCCCCATATTTCCAAATTCAATGTTCACTTCCCTGTCTTCATTTTACTGGACGTATCAGTGATATTTGTCAAAGTTGACCAGTTCATCTTTCTTGAAGCATATTCCTTCTAGTCTTCTCTGACTCACACAAACTTTATCATTCATCATATTGTATTACATAACTCATCATATAATTTTCTCTTTTCTTATGTGTCTTCCCCATGTTGCATGGTGACACCATGGGTTACTCACCACCTGCTTTACTTTTTAATAATGATATTATAAAGAATTAGTACTTCTGAAATGTCTGTCATAGATTTATGATTTCCACAATTCACAATGTAGTGGGGAAACAGCATGAATATTAATGAAAGGTCTAGCAAACACCACACCATGGTACACAACCAAGGTCTTAGTTGGGTGATGTGTTAGTCAGGGTTCTCCAGTGAAGCAGAACCTATAGGATATACAGAGACATGTAAGAGATTTATTATAGGAATAGACTTACAAATTTATGGAGGCCTAGAAGTCCCACAGTCTGCTGTCTGCAAGCTGGAGAACCAGGAAAGCCAGTGATTTAATTCAGTTTGAGCCCGAAGACCTAGAGCTGGATGGCCACTGGTGTCCAAAGGTCCAGGAACCAGGAACTTCGATACCTGAGGGCAGGAGGGGATGGATGTTCAACTCAAGAAGAGAGAGAGAATTCCACCCACCCACCTTTTTGTTCTATTTGGGCCCTGAATGAATTGGATGATGCCTGCCCACATTAGTGAGGACAGATCTTCCTTACACAGTCTACTGATTCAAATGCTAATTTCTTCCAGAATCACCCTCACAGATATACCCAGAAATTATATTTTACTAGCTAGCAGGGCATCCCTTAGCCTAGCCAAGTGGACACATAAAATTAACCATCATAGGTGGCAGAAATAAAAATTATATAAGCATGAGTTGGAAGGGGCCCTATATATATACATATATATATATATATATATACACACACACACATATATATATGTATATATGTATATATGTATATATGTATATATATGTATGTATGTATGTATATGTATATACACATATATATGTATGTATATGTATACACACACACACACACACACACACATATATATATATATAATCTCGTGTTAATTTTATCTGCTCACTCTAACAACTATGAGTCCATCAGGTAGAACTCATGCTATGCTTTAGTGACAGCATTCCTTTGATCTTTGGTCTGATAAGACATTTTTAGGCATATGGTAATTTTTCTAACTATTTAGTTCTCTTTCTAGATGCTATAGAAGCTACTGCCTTTAAAATACTGTCAATAATTTCTCAGAAGTTGCAGTTAAATACATTATCTCAGCTTATATTAGTTGTGGTTTAGTGCTCTAGGTGAGATTAAAGATAAATCCTAAATCTTTGAAGAGGTAGGAAGAGCAGTCTACTCTCAGCAGTACAAAAGGCTCTGTGAGAGGGTATGAGATGGTCTGCACATACAAACATAGACACACACTGAACACTCCCTTCCTCTGTCTATTCACTTCTAGTGAATGATTAGCAAAGAGGTTGGGGGAGGAACCTAGAGTCTGGCATCTGTATGTAGGCATCCTGAATTTAGAAACAACCCACAAACATTTACTTGGGGAATAAGAATCCACATAATGTCCAAATAGCCAACCCAAAACTAGACATCCCAGTTGTTTTGGATCAGTAAACAGAACTAACAGCTCTCTTTAAGGGGAAATAGCATATCTGCATCAATGAAAGGGAAATAAAACCTCTCAACTGATATCCATCCTTCTCTCAACTGTGTCATCATCTGGAGAGGGATGAAACCATCATTATAGAGTTTCAGACCATCATTTAGGACTGTGGATGTATAATTTCCAGATCAGATAACTGGAAAGGGTTGTGTGGCTTGTCATCTTATAGGAATATTTCCCTAAACTCCTAGGAAGCCTTATTAATAGGGAAATAACAGCAGAACTCAGAAAAACTATGTATGGCAAGGTCAGTGTTGGCCAGTTCATCTCATAGCACCAGTTGAGCACTGAAGTCTACATTGATGGTTAACAGATATGTGATTATAAAGTTTGTAAAAAGGTCCAAGAACCCAAGCAAGTCAAAGAAATAACCCCACTGTTTGTAGTTGCGTTAGTTCATTTCACTTGCTTGTGTGGAAATCTTGGTAGATATTTGACAAGGAAGAGCATGGCACCTCTACAGTGACAGCTTTGCCTGCCAGGTGACAGCCACTGTGAATTCTCACTCTAGAGGGTGACAGTGCATCCTGCTGTCAACACGGTCGGGAAGGCCCACCTGAGCCCCGGGTGGATTAATCACCCCGTCCAGGTCTGGCTGTCAGCAGGGAAATGAAATTATTAAGAACGATAATTTGTTGGCAAATTATTAACCATGAATCAAGGAACAAATTACCTCCGTAAATCTCATCACTAAGCAGAACTTCAGAGCCTGTGCCCAGTGTTTGATGAAACATGTAAAAGAAAAACACAACAATAAAACCTTTCTTCTTAGAACCCTGTAATATTTCATTTGAAGAACTTCCAACTTGTAGTCAGAAGAAAAGGTCTTTCATCTTTTTAAAAAGAGGAGGCTCCAGGGGTCCCCTCTTCCCGTGGACACACCACATGTAGAACTACACACAGAGCCATTCCTGCTGAAAGAAATCCACAAGCTAGCTGGGTGACTCTCACACATCAGGTGAATGAGAAAAAACACTGACATCAAGCAAGTAGGAAAGGCTGAGACACGCTCTTGCCTGTCCCTGGCACCGTGCCATACAATCAGGAAGGAGCACCCAACCCTCAGCTTCTCTCTGAAGAGCAGAAGGATTGCACCCACATTTAGCACCCCAACTTTAAGACTCCCATTTGAGGGACAAGCCCCAAACACGTAGCTCTGGAAGCCAGTGTGGCGTGCATCCACATGACCCATGAGACTATAGCAAACCAAGAAGCAGTTCTTAATGGGCTGGGAGTAGACACTGTGGTGACCAACCTGGGGCTCAGGCAGACACCTCCAGCTCCCAGTCCTTCCTTGAAAGGGTTCCAGCTGCCTAAAACAAAAGCTGCTGCCTGGAGGTCAGGTTTCTAATTTAGCATGCATCTAGAGGCTGACCACATGTCCCCAGAGACAGGGTAAGCCAGCAGACACTTCTCTTGCCATCCCCTGCAGCCTGATCCGTGCTACCAGTACAGAGCGCTGTACAGGGACAGAGAAGTGAAAGATGAATTCTTCCTGCAAGCAGTAGAAAATTATTTCCACTTTGAGCTGGGTGTCATTAGTCAAAACTCCCCATACAGAGGATGAATGAAAGATACAGGTCCATAAAGATATTATGAGCACAGTGAAAAGAAGACTTGTGTGGAAAACAAGGTGTATGCTGTGTGGCTGTGTGCACACATGAGCACGTGGATGGACTCAGGGGATGTGGAGAAGATGGGGAACCACACAGACAAAAAGTGTATTAGATAAGCATATATACACATATATAGAAAAACTTGCTGTGATCCAGGTGTTGACCAAAACTGCCAAAACTTTGAGAATAAGATAAAATTGGTTCAAGCTCTCTGTCATATATCCTATAGAAAGTCCATAATACTCCACAGGGCTTCTGCCCATTGCCAGATAATTATATCCACGTGGATATATTTGGCTTAAATTCCTACTTCCCCTAATTCTTAACTCCACTCACATCTCTCCCTTCTTGTCTGTCCTTTAAAAAAAAAAAATCTCCATAAATCCAAACATGGAACTAAGCTCCATTTCCTTCATTTAACCCCAGACCTAAAATGAACATACATGTATATATTAGACTTCAGTAAAAGTGTTAGAAAAATATTTCATAAAAGAAGAATTGCATCAATTAAAAATGGGATGGTATTTTTTCAAAAGATAATTTACAAAAAAAGAATCAGATAATTAACAAAGGGCTTTTTAAAACTGATTGCCACATACCAGGGTCCTGAGGTGCAGGACTAAGAGGGAATCAAAGGAGATCAGGAGATCAGCTTAGAGGAAAGGTCAAAAATTTTCTCAGCCCCCAAAAAGTAGAAAGAAAATGACAAAGAAATGGAAAACAGGAAGATAATATCAGAAAATAAGATCAATTTGTTAAGTTTAAAAATCTAAATAATAGAATTTCTAAAAGATGATAGCAAAAAGGAAGGAATTATCATGTGAACTATATAAATATAATTTCATAGAATTGAAGAACATGATTTCCTTGGTTGAAAGAGCTCACAAAATGTCCAATCCAGGGATTTTTTTTAAATGTCCCACAACAAGACACATAACTGTGAAAGTCCAAAACACTAAAGATCTCAAAAATTGAAAGAAGAGGATCAGGGATCATAATGGCATTAGGCTTCTCAAGAGTGAGACTGAAAACTACAAGACAATGAACAGAACCTTCAAATGCAAAAGGGAAAGTCATGTCCCAACCAGGATTCTATACCCAGAAAAGAAATTGTCAGATATGCAAAGGCACTAAACTAAATATTTACTTCATGGATCCTCACTCAGGAAGCCATTTGGGGATACACTGCACCAAATGAGTTTACCAAGAAAGAGGGAAACGTGGGGCTTGAGAAACAAGGAATCCAATATGAGAAAGGGAGACAATGAAAATCCCAGGGTGGAGCTGAAGTGGGTCCTCAGAAAACCAGCTCTGCAGGGTCTGGAAAGCTCCAGAATGATGGAGGAAGATGGACGATTCGAGGGGAAAAATGAAGTATGATGGATGGTTTCCTAATGTGTTGGAGAGATTGGTATGGGCTAGTCTCTGGTGTACAGAAAACTAAACAAATTTAAAACATGGTGGTGGGGGCTTCCCTGGTGGCACAGTGGTTGACAGTCCACCTGCCGATGCAGGGGACACAGCTTCGTGCCCTGGTCCGGGAAGATCCCACATGCTGGGGAGTGGCTGGGCCCATGAGCCATGGCCACTGAGCCTGCATGTCTGGACCCTGTGCTCCACAATGGGAGAGGCCACAACAGTGAGAGTCCCACGTACTGCAACAAAAAAAATAAAAACAAAACATGGTGATGGGATGAATTGGGAGATTGGGATTGACATATATACACTAAGATATATAAAATAGATAATTAATAAAAGCGTGTTGTATAAAAATAAATAAAATAAAATTCAAAAAATAAAAAAATAAAAACATGGCATGATTAACACTAGAGACAAAAAGTTGTCCAGCAGGAGAAATCCAATCTTAGTATATTCTGTAGCTCAGTCATAGACACTCATGCAGGCATGATAATGCAATCTCCGAATATTGTTTTATCCAAAACAGACATATAACTATGTCCAGAGGATTGGGAAAGTGAGTTTTTGTTGGGGGTGCATAAAAGAGTATTAAATATTCATCTTTGATAGTATGAAATCAAAAGAAATTTTTTCTTGTTGTTGTTGCTCACGGGCTTAGTTGCTCCGTGACATGTGGGATCTTCATGGACCAGGGATCAAACCCATGTATCCTGCATTGGCAGGCAGATTCCTAATCACTGTGCCACCAGGGAAGCCCAAGGAATATTTTTTAAGACAACCATAATTTAGCAACAAGAGAGATGTCTTTGTTTTCATTAGAAATCTAATTTCCAGGACTATATTCTCAATAAGTGAGGAAAGTGTTTGAAATCATAACAAAATTGAACCTGTTTTAAGTTAAAGTGTGCAGATATACAATCATTTCATCTTTTATGTTCATTTGAGCCTGAACTTATCAGACAAACGCATACACACACACAGCATTTGGTCCACTTTTTTATGATTTTATTCATGTTTGTGAAGACAAATGACAATTAATACCACAGACTTCTTTGACTAATTACAAAATATTTTTGACCAGCATCTACTCTGGACCAATGAAAATGGATTACAGCTTTGTATGATCCTCAGGATTAATTGGTCTTGGGAAGGACAAAAACAGACAGAAATACTGTTGTTGGCTTGGGTAGAAAGAAAGTTCTGTTTTCTGAATTCCTACCAAATTACTGATGTTGTATTTTTCACTTGTAATTGACCTGGGGGTTTCAAGTAGACACAGCCTCATGGTCACAGAGGAGAAATGTTCTCCTGATTAATTAGAAAAGGCTCTTTCAGCATACAGACAGAGTTTTTTCCATTAGAACCAGTGGGAATTCATTTATTTGACCCCTCCCATTGATCTTCCTAATGGACTGAGCCTCATTAAATAGAACAAGACAAAAATCATCCCAAACAGAAAGCTAAAATTTTATCAATTAAGAGAAAATGGGGACCATGACTCACAGAAGAACTCCCAAGGGTTTGCTTTCTTTCTTTTCTTTTTATTGTGGTAAGAACACACGAGATTTATCCTCTTAACAAATGTTTATGTGCACAATACAGTGTTATTAGCTACAGGCAAAATGTTGTATAGCAGATCTCCAGAACTTAACTTGTATAAATGAAACTTTATACCCACTAAACATCTCCCCATTTCCTCCCCTCCCCAGCCCCTGGCAATGCCCATTCTATTCTCTGCTTGTATACATTTGACTATTTTAGATTCCTCAGAGAAGTGGAATGAGGTAGTATTTGTCTTTCTGTGACTGGCTTATTTTACTTAACAAAATGTCCATAATTTTCAGTATTTTGTTGCATATGGCAGGATTTCCTTATTTTTATGGCTGAATAATATTCCATTACATGTATATTCCACATTATCATTATCCACTTACCATGGAAGGACACTGAGGCTGTTTCCATAGCTTGGCTATCGTGAATAATGCTGCAGTGAACATGGGAGTGCAGATATTTCTCTGAGATCCTGATTTCAATTCTTTTCAATAAATACCCTGAAGAGAGGTTTCAGGATTGGATAGAAGTTCTATTTTAATTTCCTGATGAATCTCCATACTGTTTTTCATAGTGGCTGCACCATTTTACATTTCTGCCAACAGAGCACAAAGGTTCTGATTTCTCCATGTTCTCACCAACAATCATTATGTTCTGTTTTTTGGATGATAGCCATCCTAACCAGTGTGAGGTGATATCTCATTGTGGGTTTGACTTGCCTTTTCCTGACTATTACTGATTATGAGCATCTTTTCATGTGCTGTTGGCTATTTGTGTGCCTTCCTTGGAGAAATGTCTATTCAAGTCCTTCACTATTTAGGTCAGTTTTGATTATTGGATTACAGTTTCCTGCTTAAAATCTTGATTAATTTATTTTTAAGAAGAAAAATGTCACCAGTAAGAAATACACTGTTTATCACAAGTGTTTTTTTCAGAAAAAAACAGACTTTAAAATAAAGACTGTTAAAAGTGACAAGGAAGGACACTACATAATGATCAAGGGATAAATTTGAGAAGAAGATATAACAATCATAAATATTTATGCACCCAAAATAGGAGCACCTCAATACATAAGGCAAATGCTAACATCCATAAAAGAGGAAATCAATGTAACAAAATAATAATGGGGGACTTTATCACCCATTTACACCAATGGACAGATCATCCAGAAACAAAATAAATAAGGAAACACAAGCCTTAAATAACACATTAGACCACATATACTTAATTGATATTTATAGGACATTCCATCTAAAAGCAGCAGAATACACTTTCTTCTCAACTGCACATGAAACACTCTCCAGGATAGATCACATCTTGGGTCACAAATCAAGCCTCGGAAAATTTAAGAAAATTGAAATCATATCAAGCACATTTTCCAACCACAACTCTATGAGATTAGAAATCAATTACAGGGAAAAAAATTGTAAAAAGCAGAAACACGTGGAGGCTAAACAATTCACTGCTAAATAGCCAAGATATCACTGAATAAATAAAAGAGGAAATAAAAAAAAATACATAGAAACAAATGACAACAGAAACATGACAACCCCAAACCTATGGGACACAGCAAAAGCAATTCTAAAAGCCCAGTTTATTGCAACTCAATCTCACCTCAAGAAAAAAGAAAAATCTCAAATAAATGATCTAACTTTATACGTAAGGCAACTAGAGAATGAAGAACAAAAAACCCTAAGTTAGTAGAAGGAAAGAAATCATAAAGATCAGAGCAGAAATAAATGAAATAGAAATGAAAAAAACAATAGCAAAGATCAATGAAACAAAATGTTGGTTCTTTGAGAAGATAAACAAAACTGATAAACCTTTAGCTACACTCATCAAGAAAAGAAGGGAGAGGATTCAAATCAATAAAACTAGAAATGAAAAAGGAGAAATTACAATCGACACCACAGAAATACAAAGGATCATAAGAGATTACTACAAGCAATTATATGCCAATAAAATGGACAACCAGGCAGAAATAGACAAATTTGTAGAAAGGCTGAACCTTCCAAGAATGAACCAGGAAGAAATAGAAAATATAAACAGACAAATCACAAGTAATGAAATTGAAACTGTAATTAAAAATCTTCCAACAAGCAAAAGTCCAGGACCAGATGGCTTCACAAGGGAATTCTACCAAACATTTAGAGAAGAGCTAACATCTATCCTGCTGAAACTCTTCCAAAAAATTGCAGATGGAGGAAAACTCCCAAACTCCTTCTAGGAGGGCAACATCATACTGATACCAAAATCAAAGATATCACAAAAAAAGAAAATTACAGACCAATATCACTGATGAAGATAGACACAAAAATCTTCACCAAAATAGTAGTAATCACAATCCAAAAACACATTAAAAGGATCATACACCATGACCAAGTGGGATTTATCTCAGGAATGCAAGGATTCTTCAATATATGCAAATCAATCAATGTGATACACCATATTAACAAATTAAAGAATAAAAAATTTATGATCATCTCAATAAATGCAGAAAAAGCTTTTGACAAAATTCAACACCCATTTATGAAATGAGTTTTATGAAAACTCTCCAGAAAGTGGGCACAGAAGGAACATACCTCAACATAATAAAGGCCACATATGACAAAACCACAGCAAATCATTCTCAATGGTGAAAAACTGAAGGCATTTCCTCAAAATCACAAACAGGACAAGGATGTCCACTCTCACCACTATTATTCAACATAGCTTTGGAAGTCCTAGCCATGGCAATCAGAGAAGAAAAAGAAATAAAAATAATCCTAATTGGAAGAAGAGAAGTAAAACAGTCACTGTTTGCAGATGACATGATGCTATACATAGAAAATCTTAAAGATTTCACCAGAAAACTACTAGAGCTAATCAATGAATTTGGTAAAGTTGCAGGTGACAAAATTAATGCATAGAAATCTCTTGCATTCCTATACACTTCAATGAAGGATCAGAAAGAGAAATTAAGGAAACAATCTCATTTACCATTACAACAAAAATAATAAAATACCTAGGAATAAACCTACTTAAGGAGGCAAAAGACCTTTACTCAGAAAACTATAAAACATTGATGAAAGAAATTAAAGATGACACAAACAGATGGAGAGATATAACATGTTCTTGGATTGGAAAAATCAATATTGTGAAAATGACTATACTACCCAAAGCAATCTACAGGTTCAATGCAATCCCTATCAAATTACCAATGGCATTTTTCACAGAATTAGAACAAAAAATTTCACAATTTGTATGGAAACACAAAAGACCCTGAATAGCCAATGCAGTCTTGAGAAAGAAAAATGCAACTGAAGGAATCAGACTCCTCAACTTCAGACTATACTACAAAGTTACAGTAATCAAGACGATGTGGTACTGGGACAAAAACAGAAATATAGATCAATGGTACAGGATAGAAAGCCCAGAGATAAACCCACACACCTATGGTCACCTAATTTATGACAAAGGAGGCAAGAACACACAATGGAGAAAAGAAAACCTCTTCAATAAGTGGTGCTGAGAAAACTGGACAGCTACATGTAAAAGGATGAAATTAGAACACTCCCTAACACTATACACAAAAATAAACTCAAAATGGATTAAAGACCTAAAAATACAACACGATAAAACTCTTAGAGGAAAACATAGGAAAAACACTCTTTGACATAAATCACAGCAAGATCTTTTTTGACCCACCTTCTAGAGTAATGGAAATAAAAACAAAAATAAACAAATGGGGCCTAATGAAACATAAAAGCTTTTGAACAGCAAAGGAAACCGTAAACAAGATGAAAAGACAACCCTCAGAATGGGAGAAAATATTTGCCAATGAAGCAACTGACAAAGGATTAATCGCCAAAATATACAAACAGCTCATGCAGCTCAATATCAAAAAAACAACATCCCAAACCACAAATGGGCAGAAGAGCTAAATAGACATTTCTCCAAAGAAGACGTACAGATGGTCAAGAGGCACATGAAAAGACGCTCAGCATCACCAATTATTAGAGAAATGCAAGTCAAAACTACAATGAGGTATCATCTCACACCAGTCAGAATGGCCATCATCAAAAAATCTACAAACAATAAATGTTGGAGAAGGTGGGGAGAAAAGGGAACCCTCTTGCACTGTTGGTGGGAATGTACAATGATACAGCCATTATGGAGAACAGTATGGAGGTTCCTTAAAAAGCTAAAAATAGAACTACCATATGACCCAGCAATCTCACCACTGGGCATATACCCTGAGAAAACCATAATTCAAAAAGACACATGCACCCCAATATTCATTGCAGCACTGCTACAGTAGCCAGGACATCGAAGCATTCAAAATGTCCATCAGCAGATTAATGGATAAAGAACTTGTGGTACATACGTACAATGGAATAGTACTCAGCCATAAAAAGGAACTCAATTGGGTCATTTGTAGAGATGTGGATGGACCTAGGGTCTGTCATACAGAGTGAAGTAAGGCAAAAAGAGGAAAACAAATATCATATATTAATGCATATATGTGGAATCTAGAAAATTGGTACAGATGAACCTATTTCCAGGGCAGGAATAGAGATGAAGATGTAGAGAAAAGACATGTGGACACAGGAGGGGAAGAGGAGGGTGGGATGAATTGGGAGATTAGAATTGACATATATACACTACCATGTGAAAAATAGGTAGCTAGTGGGAACTGCCATGTAGCACAGGGAGCTCAGCTTGGTGCTCTTTGAAGACCTAGATGGGTGGGATGGGGTGGGGGAGGGTGGGAGGGAAGTCCAAGTGGAAGGGAATATTTGTATAAGTATAGCTGATTCACTTCATTGCACAGCAGAAACTAACAATATTGTAAAGCAATTATACTCCAATAAAAAAATATTCATGGAAATGCATATTGTTTTAATTAGGTAATGATAACCAAAATATATCAGAGAGCAAAGTTTTAAACCAAAGAGACGGGAATTGTTGCCTCATCCAGCTTCATGTTTGCCAGGAATTCATGTAGCCTCTGACTTCATGAGAAATCTACAGGTGTTACCAACAATTCATACTTTCCATTAAATAGCAAAGTTTAAAAAATTTCAGGCACTACCAAAGGCTCAAAGAGGGTCAACGTCTCCCTGTTTCTCAGTGAGTGAACCTGAGTAATGTTCTCTGCTGATCCTGCTCTGTTCCCACTGACCAAACCCATTCAATAAACACTTTCTCTTGTTACAGTCTATGAAGTCCATGAATGTCTGAGTTTATGTGCCTGCACCACAGATGAAAAGTTGAAAATCTGAGCTTGCCTGAATGGGAGCATTGTTCAGGATCAGCCTCTTTCCTCAAGGTTGTGCAGTTTGGTCAGAAGAAAAATTATTAACCTTCAGCCTTTTACTTCTCTGCCCACCAGACATCATCACTCGCAGAGAAATTCAATACCTCCTTCAAACCATCAGCCAAAATCCAATAGCACACAGTGTCTCCCCATTTGGAGGACAGAGAAATGAAAGGTGTGTGCATGACTGTGCCTGTTCAGGTCCTTTAAGTAGCAGACACCAAGAAATAATTTTACATGCAAAAATTATTAGAAGTGCCTGTGAAGGATGAAGGGGAGAAAGTAGTAAGCATGGAGAGCCTTCAGCTCTTGGTGCAGACCTGATATCAGAGGAAGGAGAGACAGAAGGCAGGATTGGGCAAAAGTCTCAGAAGGTACAGTACTGAGAAAGACTTGCCTGCGGTGGTGCAGAGTGCCTGAACTGACATTGGCTGACGGAGAAATCCTGCACTGAGCAGGGACAGCCCAGGTCCAGGGCTCCCATGATGTTGAGTCACTGACCAGGGGTAGCCCAAGGGGAGTGAGGCTGGCAGGACCCATGTCCACAAGCACAGAAGCTGGAGGCTGTCAGTAGGCCATGTTCCCAAGGCCAGGCTATCTTGAGGGGAGATCTGAGTGGGGCCTCATAACGGCTCTTCTCACTTCTCTCTCCTTAATTCTGAGCCTCAACTGTGAGGGGCATCTGTTGTATTTGTAGCTAGTATTCATTTCCCCACCTTCTAGTCACAATACCTAGATTTTGATGGGGGGTGGGGAGAGGAATCACAACCACGTTCTAGTCTATTTGGATTGGGTGAAATTGACTCTTTGCTCCCCCATCCTCCATGCCATTGTGGTCATTTGACCCTAAACAATCAAAACGTAGTCTAGCCCCACCACAGGGGATTGATGAAGAGATGGACACAACACCCAGAACCACTGAAATCATCCACCACTTTTTCTGGGGATGTTGAAAACAGAGACTGCATCTATCTGCTGGGGTTGCTAAAGGAATAAGAATGAGCCAGAAGCTGCCAGTCCTGATCTTGACATCACAAGACAGAGCTTGCCTGAGAATGAAGCCTGCAGAGAAAAAAGCAAAGGCAGGGAATGGGGGAAACAAGATTAAAATATTATGATTGGAGAGCCTGGTTCTTTCCAGGGAGACGTCCACATGGTACTGGGAGTGTCTGATGAGGAGGATGTGCCACATGGACTTGGCTAAGTAGTGGTCCAGACAGAATGCCAATTCTTCTCCAGATTGCAGGTTCTTCTATGACAGGTTGAGCAGGGCTAGTGGTGCTCACCAGTCCCAGGTGGGGTCCCCGATGCCAGGCCCAGGGTGGGGCTCTTCCACCACCCAGCCCCCAACCCTGCAGGATCCTGGGCCACATGCAGCTCCAAGTTCCCTGGGGCCACAGCCCAGGAGAGTGAGGTGGTCAAGCCCTGGGTAGCTGACGAGACGTTGAAAGAACAATAGCAACAATACAACATGAAAACTGGAATCTGCTTCCTGAATGGATTGGAAAATCAGGGATTAGTAGAAGGATAGCAGACTACACAAAAACATGCCTCCATTCTTTGTTGCCATGTGGCTGACAGGATCTTCATGCTCCAGCCAGGTGTCAGGTCTGAGCACCTGAGGAGGGAGAGCTGAGTTCAGGACATTGGACCACCAGAGATCTCACAGCCCCACTAAATATCAATTGGCAAGAGCTCTCAGAGATTTCCATTTCAACGCCCAGCTCCACTCAATGACCAGCAAGCTCCAGTGCTGGACACCCCATGGCAAACAACTAGCAAGAGAAGAACACAACCACATCCATTAGCAGAGATGCTGCCTAAAATCATAATAAGGTCACAGACACACCAAAATACACCACTGGATGCAGTCCTGCCCACCAGAAAGACAAGATCCAGGCTAATCCACCAGAACCCAGGCACCAGTCCCCTCCACCAGGAAGCCTACGTAACCCACTGAACTAAACTTACCCACTGGGGACAGACACCAAAAACAATGGGAACTACAAACGTGCAGCCTGCGAAAAAGTGGCCCCCAAACACAGTAAATTAAGGAAAATGAGAAGACAGAGAAATATGCAGCAGATGAAGGAGCAAAGTAAAAACTCACCAGAACAAACAAGTGAAGAGGAAATAGGCAGTCTACCTAAAAAAGAATTCAGAGTAATGATAGTAAAGATCATCCAAAATCTTGGAAATAGAATGGAGAAAATACAAGAAACGTTTAGCAAGGACCTAGAAGAACTAAGAGCAAACAAGCAATGATGAACACCACAATAAATGAAACTAAAAATTCTCTAGAAGGAATCAATAGCAGAATAACTGAGGCAGAAGAATGGATAAGTGATCTGGAAGATAAAATAGTGGAAATAACTACTGTAGAGCAGAATAAAGGAAAAAGAATGAAAAGAATTGAGGACAGTCTCAGAGACATCTGGGACAACATTAAATGCACCAACATTAGAATTACAGGGGTCCCAGAAGAAGAAGAGAAAAAGAAAGGGACTGAGAAAATATTTGAAGAGATTATAGTGGAAAACTTTCCTAATATGGGAAAGGAAATAGTCAGTCACGTCCAGGAAGCACAGAGACTCCCATACAGGTTAAATACAAGGAGAAACACGTCAAGACACATATTAATCAAACTATCAAAAATCAAATACAAAGAAAATATATTAAAAGCAGAAAGGGAAAAACAACAAATAACATACAAGGGAATCCCCATAAGGTTAACAGCTGATCATTCAGCAGAAACTTGGCAAGCCAGAAGGGAGGGGCAGGACATATTTAAAGTGATGAAAGGGAAAAATCTACAATCAAGATTACTCTACCCAGCAAGGATCTCATTCAGATTCGATGGAGAAATTAAAACCTTTACAGACAAGCAAAAGCTAAGAGAATTCAACACCAACAAACCAGCTTTACAACAAATGCTAAAGGAACTTCTCTAGGCAGGAGAAAAAGAGAAAGAAAAGACCTACAATAACAAACCTAAAACAATTAAGAAAATGATAATAGAAACATACATATCGATAGTTACCTTAAATGTAAATGGATTAAATGTTCCAACCAAAAGATATAGACTGACTGAATGGACACAAAAACAAGACATGTATATATGCTGTCTAGAAGAGACCCACTTCAGACCTACAGACACAGAAAGACTGAAAGTGGGGGGATGGAAAAATATTCCATGCAAACGAAATCAAAAGAAAGTTGGAGTAGAAATTCCCATATCAGACAAAATAGACTTTAAAGACTATTAGAAGAGACAAAGAAGGACGCTACAAATTGATCAATGGATTAATCCAAGAAGAAGATATAACAATTGTAAATATTTATGCACTCAACATAGGAGCACTTCAATACAAAAGGCAAATGCTAACAGCCATAAAAGAGGAAATCGACAATAAGACAATCATAGTAGAGGATTTTAACACCCCACTGTCACCAATGGACAGATCATCCAAAATAAAAATAAATAAGGAAACACAATCTTTAAATGACACTTTAAACAAGATATTAAACAAGACACATTAAACACATAAAACTTCATTGATATTTATAGGACATTCCATCCAAAAACAAGAAAATACACATTCCTCTCAAGTGCTCATGGAACATTCTCCAGGATAGATCATATCTTGGGTCACAAATCAAGCCTTGGTAAATTTAAGAAAATTGAAATCATATCAAGTATCTTTTCCAACCACAATGCTAGGTGACTAGATATCAGTTACAGTAAAAAACTGTAAAACATACAAACACATGGAAGCTGGAAAATAAACTACTAAATAACCAAGAGATCACTGAAGAAATGAAAGAGGAAATCAAAAAAATACCTAGAAACCAGTGACAATGAAAACATGACAACCCAAAACTTTTGGGCTGCAGCAAAAGCAGTTCTAAGAAGGAAGTATATAGCAATTCAATACTACCTCAAGAAATAAGAAACATCTCAAATAAACAACCTAACCTTACACCTAAAGCAAGTAGAGAAAGAAGAACGAAAAAAAAAATGGACTTGTGGATATGGGGAGGGGGAAGGGTAAGCTGTGACAAAGCGAAAGAGAGGCATGGACATATATACACTACCAAACGTAAGGTAGATAGATAGTGGGAAGCAGCCGCAGAGTACAGGGAGATCAGCTCGGTGCTTTGTGACCGCCTGGAGGGGTGGGATGGGGAGGGTGGGAGGGAGGGAGATGCATGAGGGAAGGGATGTGGGAACAGATGTATATGTATGACTGAATCACTTTGTTATAAAGCAGAAACTAATAAAAAAAAATAAAATTAAAAAAAAAAAACCCAAAGTTAGCAGAAGGAAAGAAATCATGAAGATCAGATCAGAGGGCTTCCCTGGTGGCGCAGTGGTTGAGAGTCGGGCTGCCGATGCAGGGGACATGGGTTCATGCCCCTGTTGTGGAAGATCCCACATGCCACAGAGTGGCTAGGCCCATGAGCCATGGCCACTGAGCCTGCGCATCCAGAGCCTGTGCTCCACAATGGGAGAGGCCACAACAGTGAGAGACCCGCGTACTGAAAAAAAAAAAAAAAAAAAAAAAGAGCAGATCAGAAATAAAGGACAAAGAAATGAAGGAAATGATAGCAAAGATAAATAAAACTAAAAGCTGGTTCTTTGAGAAGATAAATAAAATTGATAAACCATTAGCCAGACTCATCAAGAAAAATGGCGAAGACACAAATCAACAGAATTACAAATGAAAAAGGAGAAGTAACAACTGACACCAAAGAAATACAAAGAATCATGAGGGATTACTACAAGCAACTATATGCCAATAAAATGGACAACCTGGAAGAAATGGACACATTCTTAGAAAATCACACCCTTCTGAGACTGAACCAGGAAGAAATAGAAAATATAAACAGACCAATCACAGCACTGAAATTGAAACTGTGATTAAAAATCTTTCAATACACAAAAGCCCAGGACCAGATGACTTCATATGCAATTTCTATCAAACATTTAGAGAAGAGCTAACACCTATCCTTCTCAAACTCTTCCAAAATATAACAGAGGGAGGAACACTCCCAAACTCATTCTATGAGGCCACCATCACCCTGATACCAAAACCAAACAAAGACGTCACTAAAAAAGAAAACTACAGGCCAATATCACTGATAAACATTGATGCAAAAATCCTCAACAAAATACTAGCAAACAGAATCCAACAGCACATTAAAAGGATCATACACAATGATCAAGTGGGGTTTTTCCTCAGGAATGCAAAGATTCTTCAATGTACACAAATCAAGCAATGTGACACACCATAATAACAAAGTGAAGGATAAAAACCATATGATCATCTCAATAGATGCAGAAAAAGCTTTCGACAAACTTCAACACCCATTTATGAAAAAAACCTTCCAGAAAGTAGGCATAGAGGGAACTTACCTCAACATAATAAAGGCCATATATAACAAACCCATAGCCAACATAGTTCTCAATGGTGAAAAACTGAGAGCATTTCCACTAAGATCAGGAACAAGACAAGGTTGCCCACTCTCGCTACTTTTATTCAACATAGTTTTAGAAGTTTTAGTCATGGCAATCAGAGAAGAAAAAGAAATAAAAAGAATCCAGGTTGGAAAAGAAGAAGTAAAACTGTCACTCTTTGCAGATGACATGATACTCCACATATAGAATCCTAAAGATGCTACCAGAAAAGTATTAGAGCTAATCAATGAATCTGGTAAAGCAGCAGGATACAAAATTAATCCACAGAAATCTCTTGCATTCCTATACACTAATGATGAAAAATCTGAAAGAGAAATTAAGGAAACACTCCCATTTATCACTGTAACAAAAAGAATAAAATACTTAGGAATAAACCTACCTAAGGAGACAAAGACCTCTATGCAGAAAACTTTAAGACACTGATGAAAGAAATTAAAGATGATACCAACAGATGGAGAGATATACCATCTCCTTGGACTGGAAGAATCAACATTTTGAAAATGACTATACTACCCAAAGCAATTTACAGATTCAATGCAATCCCTATCAACTTACAAATGGCATTTTTCACAGAACTAGAACAAAACACTTCACAATTTGTATGGAAACACAAAACACCCCAAATAGCCAAAGCAATCTTGAGAATGAAAAACGGAGCTGGAGGAATCAGGCTCCCTGACTTCAGATTATACTACATAGCTACAGTAATCAAGACAGTGTTGTACTGGCACAAAAACAGAAACATAGATCAATGGAACAGGACAGAAAGCCCAGAGATAAATGCACGCACATATGGTCAACTTATTTTTGATAAAGGAGGCAAGAATATACAATGGAGAGAAAACAGCCTCTTCAATAAGTGGTGCTGGGAAAACTGGACAGCTACATGTAAATAATGAAATTAGAACACTCTCTAACACCATACACAAAAATAAACTCAAATTGGATTAAAGTCCTAAATGTAAGGTCAGACACTATAAAACTCTCAGAAGAAAACATAGGCAGAACACTTTATGACATAAATCACAGCAAGATCCTTTTTGAAACACCTCCTAGAGAAATTGAAATAAAAACAAAAATTAAAAAATGGTACCTAATAAAACGTAATAGCTTTTGCACAGCAAAGGAAACCATAAACAAGGTGAAAAGACAACCCTCATAATGGGAGAAAATATTTGCAAACAAAGCAACTGACAAAGGATTAATCTCCAAAATATACAAGTAGCTCATGTAGCTCAATATCAAAAAAAAACAAACAACCCAATTCAAAAATGGGCAGAAGACCTAAATAGACATTTCTCCAAAGAAGATATACAGATTGCCAACAAATACATGAAAGGAGGCTCAACATCACTAATCATTAGAGAAATGCAAATCAATACTGCAATGAGGTATCACCTCACACCAGTCAGGATGGCCATGATCAAAAATCTAGGCCCCGGAGGAAGATGGCGGAAGAGTAAGACGCGGAGATCACCTTCCTCCCCACAGATACATCAGAAATTCATCTACACGTGGAACAACTACTACAGAACACCTACTGAACGCTGACAGAAGACTTCAGACCCCCCAAAAGGCAAGAAGCTCCCCACATACCTGGGTAGGGCAAAAGAAAAAAAGAATAAACAGAGACAATAGGATAGGGACGGGACCTGCACCAGTGGGAGGGAGCCGTGAAGGGGGGAAGGTTTCTACACACTACAAGCCCCTTCGCGGGAGGACACTGCAGGTGGCGGAGGGGGAAAGCTTCGGAGTAGCGGAGGAGAGCACAGCAACAGGGGTGCGGAGGGCAAAGCGGAGAGATTCCCGCACAGAGGATCGGTGCCCTCAGGCACACACCAGCCCGAGAGGCTTGTCTGCTCGGCCGCCGTGGCGGGCGGGGCTAGGAGCTGAGGCTCGGGTATCGGCTTTCGGTCGGAGCGCAGGGAGAGGACTGGGGCTGGCGGCAGGAAGAGAGCCTGAAGGGGTTAGTGCACCACGGCTAGCCCGGAGGGAGTCCGGGGAAAGGGTCTGGAGCTGCTGAAGAGGCAAGAGACTTTTTTCCCTTTTGTTTCCTGGTGCGCGAGGAGAGGGCATTAAGAAGGCTGCTTGGGGAAGCGCCGGAGACAGGCACGAGCCGCGGGTAAGGCACGGACCTCGGAGACGGGCGTGGGCCGCCGCCGCCGCCGCCCGCCGCCGCCGCCGCCACCGCCGCCCGCCGCTGCCGCCGCCGCCGCCGTGGGGCCTGTGTGCGAGCGCGGGTCACTGTCCGCCCCGCCTTCCGGGGGGCCTGTGCACCCCGCCACTGCCGGGGTCCCCGAGACCCGGGGACGGCTTTCCCGGGAAAGCGCACGGAGCGCCACGGGCTGCTGCAACGTCACGCCGGCCTCTGCCGCCGCAGGCCCGCCCCACACTGCGCGCCCCTCCCTCCCCTCTGCCTGAGTGAGCCAGAGCCCCCGAATCAGCGGCTCCTTTAAACCCGTCCTGTCTGAGCGAAGAACGGACGCCCCCCGGCGACCTACGCGCAGAGGCGGGGCCAGGTCCAAGGCTGAGACCCGGGAGCTGTGAGAGCAGAGAAGAGACAGGCAAATCTCTCTGTGCAGCCTCGGAGGCAGCGGATTAAAGCTCCACGGTCCATTTGATGTGCCCTGTGTCTGTGGAGTGCATGAATGGACAGCGAATCATCCCAAATTGAGGAAGTGGACTTTGAGGACAAGATTTAAGACTTTCCCCCCTTTTCCTCTTTTTACAACGAATTATTCCAAATTAAGGAGGTTGACTTAGAGAGCAAGATTTCAGACTTCTCTCCCTTTTCCTCTTTTTACAACGAATTATCCCAAATTGAGGAGGTGGACTTGGAGAGCAAGATTTTTGATTTTCCCCCCTGCTCTCTTTTTGTGAATGTGAATGTGTAATCTTCTGTGTAAGATTCTCTCTGTATAGCTTTGCTTCCACCATATGTCCCAGGGTTCTATCGGTCCGGTTTTTTTTTTTTTTTCAAAAATTACTTTCTAATTTTAATAACGCTACTATATTTCATACTTTATTCTATTTTACTTTACCTGCTCTTTTTTTTTTCCTACTCTCCCTTCCTCCCTCCCTCCCTCCGCTCCTCCTTTCCTTCTTTCTTTTTCTTTCCTCCCTCCCACCCTTCTTCTTTCCACTTTCTTTTTCTTTCCTTCCTCCCTCCCTCCTGTCTTTCTTCCTTTCCTTCCTCCCTCCCTCCCTCCTTTCTTTCCTTCTTTCTTTCCATCCTTCCTCCCTCCCTCCCTCCTTTCTTTCTTTCTTCCTTCCTTCCTTCCTTTCTTCCCTTCTTCCTTTCTTTCCCTCTCTCTTTCTTTCTTCTACTAATTCTTTCTTTCTACTTTTTCTCCCTGTTATTCTGAGCCGGGTGGATGAAAGGCTCTTGGTGCTGCAGCCAGGAGCCAGTGCTGTGCCTCTGAAGTGGGAGAGCCAACTTCAGGACACGGGTCCACAAGAGACCTCCCAGCTCCACATAATATCAAGCAGCGAAAATCTCCCAGAGATCTCCATCCCAACACCAGCACCCAGCTTCAGTCAACGACCAGCAAGCTACAGTGCGGGTCACCCTATGCCAAGCAACTAGCAAGGCAGGAACACAACCCACCCATTAGCAGAGAGGCTACCTAAAAACATAATAAGGCGATAGGCACCCCAAAACACACCACCAGACGTGGACCTGTCCACCAGAAAGACAAGATCGAGCCTCAACCACCAGAGCACAGGAATTAGTCCCCCCCACCAGGAAGCCTACACAACCTACTGAAACAACCTTAGTCACTGGGGTCAGACACCAAAAACAACGGGAACTACGAATCTGCAGCCGGCAAAACGGAGACCCCAAACACAGTAACATAAGCAAAATGAGAAGGCAGAAAAACACACAGCAGGTGAAGGAGCAAGATAAACACCTACCAGACCTAACAAATGAAGAGGTAATAGGCAGTCTACCTGAAAAAGAATTGAGAATAATGATAGTAAAGCTGATCCAAGATTCTATTTCCAAGATCCATAATCTTGGAAATAGAATAGACAAAATGCAAGAAACAGTTAACAAGGACCTAGAAGAACTAAAGATGAATCAAGCATCGATTAAAAACACAATAAATGAAATGAAAAATACTCTAGATGGGATCAATAGCAGAATAACTGAGGCAGAAGAACGGATAAGTGAGGTGGAAGATAAAATAGTGGAAATAACTGCTGCAGAGCAAAATAAAGAAAAAAGAATGAGAAGAACAGAGGACAGTCTCAGAGACCTCTGGGACAACATTAAACGCACCAACATTCGAATTATAGGGGTTCCAGAAGAAGAAGAGAAAAAGAAAGGGACTGAGAAAATATTTGAAGAGATTATAGTTGAAAACTTCCCTAATATGGGAAAGGAAATAGTTAATCAAGTCCAGGAGGCACAGAGAGTCCCATACAGAATAAATCCAAGGAGAAATACACCAAGACACATATTAATCAAACTGTCAAAAATTAAACACAAAGAAATCATATTAAAAGCAGCAAGGCAAAAACAACAAATAACACACAAGGGAATCCCCATCAGGTTAACAGCTGATCTCTCAGCAGAAACCCTACAAGCCAGAAGGGAGTGGCAGGACATAATTAAAGTGATGAAGGAGAGAAACCTGCAACCAAGATTACTCTACCGAGCAAGGATCTCATTCAGATTTGATGGAGAAATTAAAACCTTTACAGACAAGCAAAAGCTGAGAGACTTCAGCACCACCAAACCAGCTTTACAACAAATGCTAAAGGAACTTCTCTAGGCAAGAAACACAACAGAAGGAATATACCTACAATAACGAACCCAAAGCAATTAAGGAAATGGGAATAGGAACATACATATCAATAATTACCTTAAATGTAAATGGACTAAATGCTCCCACCAAAAGACACAGAGTGGCTGAATGGATACAAAAACAAGACCCATATATATGCTGTCTACAAGAGACCCACTTCAGACCTAGAGACACATACAGATTGAAAGTAAAGGGATGGAAAAAGATATTCCATGCAAATGGAAATCAAAAGAAAGCTGGAGTAGCAATACTCATATCAGATAAAATAGACTTTAAAATAAAGAATGTTTCAAGAGACAAGGAAGGACACTACATAATGATCAAGGGATCAATCCAAGAAGAAGATATAACAATTGTAAATATTTATGCACCCAACATAGGAGCACCTCAATACATAAGGCAAATACTAACAGCCATAAAAGGGGAAATCGACAGTAACACAATCATAGTAGGGGACTTTAACACCCCACTTTCACCAATGGACAGATCATCCAAAATGAAAATAAATAAGGAAACACAAGCTTTAAATGATACATTAAATGAGATGGACTTAGTTGATATTTATAGGACATTCCATCCAAAAACAACAGAATACACATTTTTCTCAAGTGCTCATGGAACATTCTCCAGGATAGATCATATCTTGGGTCACAAATCAAGCCTCGGTAAATTTAAGAAAATTGAAATTGTATCAAGTATCTTCTCCGACCACAATGCTATGAGACTAGACATCAATTACAGGAAAAGATGTGTAAAAAATACAAACACATGGAGGCTAAACAATACACTACTCAATAACGAAGTGATCACTGAAGAAATCAAAGAGGAAATTAAAAAATACCTAGAAACAAATGACAATGGAGACACGACGACCGAAAACCTATGGGACGCAGCAAAAGCAGTTCTAAGGGGGAAATTTATAGCAATACAATCCCACCTTAAGAAACAGAAAGCATTTCGAGTAAACAACCTGACCCTGCACCTAAAGCAATTAGAGAAAGAAGAACAAAAAAACCCCAAAGCTAGCAGAAGGAAAGAAATCATAAAGATCAGATCAGAAATAAATGAAAAAGAAACGAAGGAAACGATAGCAAAGATCAACCAAACTAAAAGCTGGTTCTTTGAGAAGATAAACAAAATTGACAAACCATTAGCCAGACTCATCAAGAAAAAAAAGGGAGAAGACTCAAATCAATAGAATTAGAAATGAAAAAGGAGAAGTAACAACTGACACTGCAGAAATACAAAAGATTATGAGAGATTACTATAAGCAACTCTATTCCAATAAAATGGACAACCTGGAAGAAATGGACAAATTCTTAGAAATGCACAACCTGCCAAGACTGACTCAGGAAGAAATAGAAAATATGAATAGACCAATCACAAGCACTGAAATTGAAACTGTGATTAAAAATCTTCCATCAAACAAAAGCCCAGGACCAGATGGCTTCACAGGTGAATTCTATCAAACATTTAGAGAAGAGCTAACACCTATCCTTCTCAAACTCTTCCAAAATACAGCAGAGGGAGGAACACTCCCAAACTCATTCTACAAGGCCGACATCACCTTGATACCAAAACCAGGCAAGGATGTCACAAAGAAAGAAAACTACAGGCCAATATCACTGATGAACATAGATGCAAAAATCCTCAACAAAATACTAGCAAACAGAATCCAACAGCACATTAAAAGGATCATACACCATGATCAAGTGGGGTTTATCCCAGGAATGCAAGGATTCTTCAATATACGCAAATCAATCAATGTAATACACCATATTAACAAGTTGAAGGAGAAAATATGATCATCTCAATAGATGCAGAGAAAGCTTTCGACAAAATTCAACACCCATTTATGATAAAAACCCTGCAGAAAGTAGGTATAGAGGGATCTTTCCTCAACATAATAAAGGCCATATATGACAAACCCACAGCCAACATTGTCCTCAATGGTGAAAAACTGAAACCATTTCCACTAAGATCAGGAGCAAGACAAGGCTGCCCACTCTCACCACTCTTATTCAACATAGTTTTGGAAGTTTTAACCACAGCAAACAGAGAAGAAAAGGAAATAAAGGGAATCCAAATTGGAAAAGAAGAAGTAAAGCTGTCACTGTTTGCAGATGACATGATACTATACATAGAGAATCCTAAAGATGCTACCGAAAAACTACTAGAGCTAATCAATGAATTTGGTAAAGTTGCAGGATACAAAATTAATGCACAGAAATCTCTGGCATTCCTGTACACTAATGATGAAAAATCTGAAAGTGAAATCAAGAAAACACTCCCATTTACCATTGCAGCAAAAAAAATAAAATATCTAGGAATAAACCTACTTAAGGAGACAAAAGACCTGTATGCAGAAAATTATAAGACACTGATGAAAGAAATTAAAGATGATACAAATAGATGGAGAGATATACCATGTTCCTGGATTGGAGGAATCAATATTGTGAAAATGACTCTACTACCCAAAGCAATCTACAGATTCAATGCAATCCCTATCAAACTACCACTGGCATTTTTCACAGAACTAGAACAAAAAATTTCAAAATTTGTTTGGAAAAACAAAAGACCCCAAATGGCCAAAGCAATCTTGAGAATGAAAAATGGAGCTGGAGGAATCAGGCTCCCTGACTTCAGACTATACTACAAAGCTACAGTAATCAAGACAGTGTGGTACTGGCACAAAAACAGAAAGATAGACCAATGGAACAGCATAGAAAGCCCAGAGATAAACCCACGCACATATGGTCAACTTATCTTTGATAAAGGAGGCAGGAATGTACAGTGGAGAAAGGACCGTCTCTTCAATAAGTGGTGCTGGGAAATCTGGACAGAGACATGTAAAAGAATGAGATTAGATCATTCCCTAACACCATACACAAAAATAAGCTCAAAATGGATAAAAGACCTAAATGTAAGGCCAGAAACTATCAAACTCTTAGAGGAAAATATAGGCAGAACACTCTATGACATGAATCACAGCAAGATCCTTTTGGACCCACCTCCTAGAGAAATGGAAATAAAAAGAAAGATTAACAATTGGTACCTAATGAAACTTCAAAGCTTTTGCACAGCAAAGGAAACCATAAACAAGACCAAAAGACAACCCTCAGAATGGGAGAAAATATTTGCAAATGAAGCAACTGACAAAGGATTAATCTCCAAAATTTATAAGCAGCTCATGCAGCTCAATAGCAAAAAAACAAACAATGCAATCCGAAAATGGGCAGAAGACTCAAATAGACATTTCTCCAAAGAAGATATATAGACTGCCAACAAACACATGAAGGAATGCTCAACATCATTAATCATTAGAGAAATGCAAATCAAAACTACAATGAGATATCATCTCACACCAGTCAGAATGGCCATCATCAAAAAATCTAGAAACAATAAATTCTGGAGAGGGTGTGGAGAAAAGGGAACACTCTTGCACTGCTGGTGGGAATGTGAATTGGTACAGCCACTATGGAGAACAGTATGGAAGTTCATTAAAAAACTACAAATAAAACTACCATATGACCCAGCAATCCCACTACTAGGCATATACCCTGAGAAAACCATAATTCAAAAAGAGACATGTACCAAAATGTTCATTGCAGCTCTATTCACAATAGCCCGGAGATGGAAACAACCTAACTGTCCATCATCGGATGAATGGATAAAGAAGATGTGGCACATATATACAATGGAATATTACTCAGCCATAAAAAGAAATGAAACTGAGCTATTTGTAATGAGATGGATAGACCTAGAGTCTGTCATGCAGAGTGAAGTAAGTCAGAAAGAGAAAGACAAATACCGTATGCTAACACATATATATGGAATTTAAGAAAAAAAATGTCATGAAGAACCTAGTGGTAAAACAGGAATAAAGACACAGACCTACTTGAGAATGGACTTGAGGATATGGGGAGGGGGAAGGGTAAGCTGTGACAAAGCGAAAGAGAGGCATGGACATATATACACTACCAAACGTATGGTAGATAGCTAGTTGGAAGCAGCTGCATAGCACAGGGAGATCAGCTCGGTGCTTTGTGACCGCCTGGAGGGGTGGGATGGGGAGGGTGGGAGGGAGGGAGACGCAAGAGGGAAGGGATGTGGGAACAGATGTATATGTATGACTGATTCACTTTGTTATAAAGCAGAAACTAATAAAAAAATAAATTAAAAAAAGAAAAAAAAGAAAAAGAAAAATGAACTTTAAATATTTTAGGAGAAGCCCATTTAAAATCTTAATGAAGGGTCTTCCCTCATGGCACAGTGGTTAAGAATCTGCCTGCTAATGCAAGGGACACAGGTTCAAGCCCTGGTCCAGGAAGACCCCACATGCTGTTGAGCAACTAAGCCCATGTGCCACAACTACTGAGCCTGCGCTCTGGAGTCCATGAGCCACAACTATTGAGCCCACGTGCCACAACTACTGAAATCCACATGCCTAGAGCCTATGCTCCACAACAAGAGAAGTCACCACAATGAGAAGCCCGCGCACCTCAATGAAGAGTAGCCCCTGCTTGCCATATCTAGAGAAAGCCCACGTGCAGCAATGAAGACCCAATACAGCCAAAAATAAACAAATAAATAAACAAATTTATTTTAAAATATCTTAAGGAAATGCTGATTTTCATATCTTATTAAACCACTTACTATTATTTTATTTCATATGTTGAGTTTTCTCAAAGCATGATTCACTCAAATGTTTAAATGAAATGTTTATTATTTCTGAATGCAGTGTGAATTCTTCCTCAGATTTAGTACCAAGAAAAAGCCTGTGCTTTCTAATAGATTAATGAAGCTTTCTTTTCTTTTGTTTTGTTTTTGTGTTTTTTCACCTTTTCTAATGTTGCTTTTTGTTTTTTTAATGTTTATTTTATATTGGAGTATAGTTGGTTAACAATGTTGTGTCAGTTTCAGGTGTACAGCAAAGTGATTTGTTTAGACATATACATGTATCTATTCTTTTTCAAATTCTTTTCCCATTAGGTTATTACAGAGTATTGAGCAGAGTTCCCTGTGCTACATACAGTAGGTCCTTGTTGGTTATCCATTTTAAATACAGCAGTGTTCACATGTCAATCCCAAACTCCCAGTCTATCCCTTCCCCCCCTTCCCCTCTGGTAACCATACGTTCGTGCTCTAAGTCTGTGAGTCTGTTCTTTTTAATAAAGTTTCTTCATTAACAGATAATGAGAGCAGCATAACTACCTGAGTTTGATATAATCCTAAGATGACCAACTCCTAAATACAATCATCTCTTAAATATATCCATGTCTAGTAAAAACATTAACTGTAAATTCATAGAAACTGGCTGACAGATGATTTATATCATATGGAACCAATAGTTGAAATACCTACAAAAGAAAATTGATGAGCTCATTCATATAAAAAGTGACTATTTACTCCTGAATTTTGTCACATGCATATTTTTGACAAAATTTCACTCCGCCTTAACATGTTCTAAACAGTTGTTCAATCATTATACAAAAGCAACATAGTCCTATTGGATTAAGGGGTGGGGTGGTGGGATTTTATCTATTTCACAAATAATTCAACAAAGATTTACAAACTCAGAATCCTGGGACTTTATAGATGTTATAAATGGTTCACCATGGTCCCCCCTCTAATTTTACAGAGGGAAAACCTGGAAGTCAGTGAGGTTATGAGATCTGTCCACAATGTGACTAGAGAAGGGAGGGGCAGGAAGCTAAGCACAGAGGCAAGGCCCCATGTACCTGCTGCCCAGAGGAGCCCAGACCAGCACCTACTGACTCCATGCTCCATCCTCAGGGCCCGGCACCCAGCCGGACCCCAGAAAGTGCTTGTTACATTGGATTGAATTCAATCATTTTTATCAACATCATTAAAAAGTTTGAGAAAAAGATACCACAAAGCATGAAATTCGCTCTCTAGGAAAAAGCAGTCCTATAGATATTTCCAAAAGTAGATCAACAGAGTCAATGGCAAATTGGATTCTGTTCTGGAAAAGACAAGGGAGGGGGAGGTAGCATCATGTCAGCTCAAGCTCTGCAAATGTTGGATAATTTGGTAGCTCATTTATTCACAGAGAAAACAAAGCGTGGCCTCATTACCATCAAGAAGGGGGTTATTTGAGGCCAGCAGCTGATGCACACTTAGTAAACACATACACATGGCAAGAGCTTATACATAAATACGGAGATCTCTGCCAAAAATAAAAACTGAAAATGCTTCTTCCATCTGTCTGTGCCTCAGAGGTGCCCCAAAGCTACTGTCCAGCAGAGAGGACACAGACACACACAACAGTGGTCACTGTACAGAAGCAAGAATGTTCCTTGTAACCAGTCTTAAACCATTATGACTGGCAAAAATTACTGTACGATGAATATGCCCACAGGGAGCATTAAGTGTGAGGACCAGGGAGGAGGCCTGATGTAATTCACAGTCAAGTCTCTCTGGGTGTGCCCATCAGAGTCCCACATGCAGATGCAGCTACCTTGGCCAGGATTGCAGCATCCCAGAAGACCCATGAAACCCCCGGTGCATTGATTTGGGGACACTCCAAAACCCACGTTTTTGCAATTCAACTCTGCGTGGAACACAGATGTGGGGACACGCTTGGATTTGTATTTTTGCTCAGTTCCTCACTAGCTGCAGGACCTCGAGTAAGTGAGCAAATGTTTTAGTCTACTGATGGTAATAATGATGTACCTACCTTTTAAGGTTACGGTGAGTCATAAAGGAGGAAATGCATGTTCGGTGTTAGGCATACATGATGAATGACATAGATGGAGGTCACTATTATTATTCCACAAACTCATGGCTCATTGGGAAAAAAGTACAACACTGAAGATGGTAGAGGAAAAGAAAATCCTCAGCTACCACGTCCTCCATACCGTGTATCCCCGTCTGCAACATCTGGCTTACTTACTGGTTTCCTCATTTACCCACCATCCTGTCTTCCTGGAAGGCTGTGTTTTCTCCACCATTATATCCCTAACACAGAGTAGAAGCCAAATTAAATACTTGTTGAATTAATGACTTTGCTCTATCCTTGTCTGACCTTCTTCCAATGTTCCCCATCTTCTCAAAAAAGTGTTAGAAAGAGTGAGAAAGAGAAAAAGAACAGAGCTGAAAAATTCCAGAGAAAAATCCAAACCTGGCTCACAGTCTCCTAGAGATAAAGCCTGTAAGTGCCACCATATTTCTTCTAAGTCACATCAGTACATGGAAACAACCTAAATGTTCAACAACAGAGGAGTGAATAAAGAAGACATGGTATGTATGTGTGTGTGTGTGTGTGTGTGTGTATATATATATATATATATATATATATATATATATGTATATATATATATATAGAATATTACTCAGCCATAAAAAAGAATGAAATTATACCATTTGAAGCAACATGGATGGACCTAGAGATTGTCATACTAAGTGAAGTAAGTCAGACAGAGAAAAACAACTATCATATGATATCACTTATATGTGGAATCTTAAAAAAAATGGTAAAAATGAACCTATTTACAAAACAGAAATGGAGTCACAGATGTAAAAAACAAACTTATGGTTACCAAGGGGGAAAGGGGGGGAGGGATTAATTGGGAGATTAGGATTGACCTCTACACACTACTATATATAAAATAGATAACTAATAAGAACCTACTGTATAGCACAGGGAACTCTACTCAATACTCTGTAATGACCTACATGGGAATAGAATCTAAAAAAGAATGGATATATGTATATGTATAACTGATTCATTTTGCTGCACACCTGAAACTAACACAAAATTGTAAATCAACTATACTCCAATAAAAATTAATTTTAAAAATAAATAAATCACATCAATGAATGTGAGCTCAACAGTAAAAGCAGAAAGAACAACTAAAAGAAAGACCTCAAACTACTCATTTCCTAAAGAAATGAAAAACCCTTCAGAATGACTTTTCCAATTCCAGTGGCCTGGATGTCAACTGTCACTTCTGTGAGGCCAAACCCACGTGGCTGAGTGTCTCTGTTTACTGCAAAGATCTTCCACTTAGCTGGAAGGGTCTAATCTACACACAATACTGTAAGTTACACAGCTCTATGCATCGTACAGGCGAAGAAACAGACTCCAATTAGTTGTGACTAGCCGCATCAGGCATCCGGTAAGTGAAAGAGGTAAGACTCAAATCTGGTTCTTCCAAATGCAAATTCAGGGCTTCCCCCAACACCCCAGCCCCAGGGACACCCAAGCCCCATGGCCCCAGCCAGTATCTGCAGTCTGTTCCCACGACTTCTAGTGTCTGTCCCCATCCTAGTCCTTAATGCTCATCAGACCTTGCTGACCACCTCCCTCCATGCATCCTGCTCTCCACCTGCTGGCCACCAAGCCTGCAATTCAATCTAAGGGTGGGGTGAAGGTGTTAATAGGCATCCTTTGAAGTCAAATATCAGATCTCAAAAAATGGTTTAAGGGAAGAATTTATAAATTATGTGAGAACAGTGGCAAGTGTAGTTCACTTTCTTTCGCTCCTTCTTCTCCTTCTTTCACTTCTTTCTCTCCTTATCTCTAGAACTCATTGATTACTTCTCCCTGAAGAGCATCTTGTAGTCATATAACACAGAGAGCAGGATGGGAAATGCTGAATCATGTCATGATGCTTTCCTTCTGGTTCCTTAGACCGAGGGACCCTGCACTTGTATAGGCAACCCCTTTCCTAAATTATTTCATCACAGAAGGAACTCTAAATAGGAATATATCTTGTATCTGGAAAGAAGGAAGAAAGGAAGGGAGGGAGGGAGGGAGGAAATAAAAAGGAGACCCTCCACGTGGCCTGGGAAAAATTTTTGTTTAGCTCTTACAAAATTTCCAACACCTGGTTAAGAAATTGAAAACAGGGACTTCCCTGGGAGTCCAGTGGTTAGGATTCTGTGCTTCCACTGCAGGGGGCATGGGTGCGATCTCTGGTCAGGGAACTAAGATCCCACTTGCTGTGCTGTGTGGCAAAAAATAAATAAATAAATAAATAAATAAAAGAAAAAGAAATTGGAAACAAAAAAGCGACCAACCATGAAGCATGACCAACACCCAACAGGATCAATCTCCCTAGGGCTCTTGGACTCAAGGGCTGTGCCTTTCTCATGTGTTTCCTGCTTGGTGTTCAGCAGTGCCTTGTACATGATAGATGCAGCCAATGTCTAGTAAATGAATAAACACCTTACCTAAAGCTATTGTCTTACACAAATTCTTTTAAGAAAGGAGGGAGAAAAATCTCAGTAGTCCTTTAAAAATTTCTTTTAGCTAGTTCATCTTCATCTGCCCCATCTACAGAAGCCAGCAAGCACAGTTGGAACAAATAGGTTAATAAAACCAAGCCAGATGGCCGGCCATTAATTTTGCCTCTTCTCTGCAGTGTTACAGATTTATCTTCTAAAGTCTTACACTAATCAGAGTGTAAATTCCCCTGAAGCCATTTGGTGTCTTGGCAAATAAGCCAGACCCATGAATTTCTAAGACTACTGCACCCGCATTAGTCCCTATAGACTTCACCTCATCCTGTTAGTGACTGTGAAAAATCAGACGTCTTGAAGACGTCATTCTAAAACCGGGAATTTAGGAATATACTTTGATGCTGTATTTTTTGCTAATTTTGATTTATTTCACTTGAAATGTGTGACCATTAGAATAGTGCCTCAGTTACATATGAACTCTTTGTGAAGGGGGAAAAAATGAACTTCTGGCCCAGGTGGTGTGGAAAGTTTGTACATCACATCTCCTCTCACTCCATTGCCATCATCACCAAACCTGGAAGAATGAAAGAGAACACATCACCAAGCAGATTAGGAGGATACAACTGAGCAGAGAAGTAGGACAAACATCTTTGTCACCAGAAAAGGAAAAGAAACACAATGGGGAGATTGAGGCTGATCACCAGCTGTTCTCAGGCTCTGGGGGCAGATGGAGGTACCCAGGAGGGTGAGGCCAGTAGGTAGTTGGGAGTCAAAGCCAAGCTCACAGTTTGAACTGACTTGGATCAGGTTTCCTCATCCAAGCACAAAATTGTGCTAGGGCTGATGTGAGCTGCTTGTCTAGACAGACAAGAAGTAGCTGACCCAGCCTGGCAAGTAGAACTTGAGTCTTAGCACTGCAAGGCTGTTCGTGACGACATCACAAATACCCAAAGCAGCAGAACAACACTTGGTTCTGCACCGTGACCTTCAGGGAGGTGGAGGCTACAACAAAATGACAACCAGGGTAGGTGAAGAGAGGGGAGAGGAAGAGGGAATGGTGAATATAAAGACGAGCCTGCAAATCAAGACTGAGAAACAGGAATGCTAAGAATGATACCCAGGAAAGTCAACCACCATGAAATGAAATGACCCCAGATGAAATAAAAAGAACTTAAAAATGTGAAACATGACATTCAAATAAGGATTTTTTTAATACTCAGAGATTGGCATAAGAAACAGCTTTCATGAAAAACAATAGACATTCTGAAACAAAAATGGAGTAATAGCGATGAAAAAGAGTCCCTGGAAATCAAGGCAAAATAATTTGTGAATTAGAAAACACCCAATAAAAAGAATAAGCACTTAAGCAACAGATTTTTAAAAACTAAAGAATTAGAAAATATTTTTGAAATTTATCTATTATATGGAAGACAGAGATAAGTTAAAATATAAAAAGACATGGAGAATCTCTACACATATCACTGTGAACAGGTAAAACATGTTTGATATTAAGAAAATCTTAAAAGCTACCAGAATGAAATTACTGATTACCTACAAAGAAACCAGCAATTAGTTTGAAAGCTAGTGTTTCATCAGTGACAATGGATGACAATGGATGTCAGCAGACAATAATGTCTTCCAGAAATTCAGGGGAAAGTAATATCAGGTGAGACGTTATCATTCTAAAGTGAAAGGAAAGTAAAAACATTTTCAGAATATAAAAATAAAAGAATTTACTACAACCCGTAGACTATTTCTGCATAATAGTCTAAAGCTACTAAGCAGAAAAATAAACCTAGGGTGAATTAATGGTATTCAAGAAACAATGATAAGCAGAGAAGTTGATGAAATACATTGTTAATGTAATTAACTATTGAGCACTTATAATATCAGACTGATAAAATATTGACAACAATAATAAAGGGAATGATGGGAGAAATAATTAGGGAAGTGGGGGGAGAGAAAGCTAAGGCATACCAAAGTTCTTTTCTTTTTGAGGAGGACAAAACAAATAATAAATTTAGACTTTATTGGAAAGTTTTATGTTGACATATATATATTAAAAAGTTAAAGAAGCAATTGAAGGAATAGAAATGTAATCTAAAGTTCCCAAACCAGAAGAAAAACAGGAACCAAAGAAAACTAGATCAATTCAACAAAAGACAGAAACAGAGGAAGAGTATAAAAAGCAAGGTAAACAGAAGAAATAAGGGGATAATATTCATAATGAGATTATCTTAGTGTGGAGCTTCCCAAAGCAGCCCCTGTGGCAAACTTGGGTATGGTGTTTATTTGGGAGATGATCTCACAAACACATGTGAGAATGGGAAGTAAGAAAACCAATAAAGTTGCACTGGTGTGCTGGCTGGCACTTTGGACGTCTGGGGCCCTGTCCTCTGAAACTGCTGTAAACTAGCACTTACCATGCCAGGGAGGCACTGATGCACCCATCCCATCCACCACTGTTGCCTCCCTGTGGCTCTGGTTCTCATAATTTCGACACTGAGCCTATGGGAGAGTAGTTTCCAAAGTACCTGAAAAGGCCCCCAAGCAAAAAGGAGGGATCACAGTGACATGTGAGGTGAAGGTGGCAGCCTGCAGGGACATCCCTCAGCTCA